>NC_046364.1:34855974-35155974 GCF_011125445.2 Fundulus heteroclitus
AATGTGGAGATGCTCCAGAGGCGTGAGTTATAGCCAAGTTCAGAATGTTTGCTTTAATAGGGCAACAAGCTGTGGTTGTAAAAACCCAGGCAGCTTGTTGCCTCTGTGGACAAGATTCCAGTGAATATGTCGGTTGATACAGGTCTGAGGAAACCCATCTGTCTCAGCGAGGGTTTAACACGGCAGCGAGGCATGATACACTTGACAACAAGACAAACAAGGTGGCAAATTATTTTCTGTCGAAGCATCAAGCTAGAAGTGTAGTTTAAAGTCACTCCATATTTCCAGATACGAGGCAGGTACCAAGGGTAGTTGGGACAAGGCGCGGAACAAAATGGAGCTGCTGTTTTTGCTGTTTCATGAATCAACTCTCTTTCCCAGCACACCTCTCAAAGCCACAACAGACTGCGATGAATTATACTTGACGGCCCCTCTCCACGTAATTCCTCTACAGATGGCTCCCTGCCCAACATTTTGGAAATCAGCAAATAAAAAATAAAAAAAAGTGAAATCAAAAGAGCGAGCAGTGATATAGATGCAGAGTCTGTGTAATTATTGTCCCTTGACCCCTGAAACAACAGGCTATTATCCTCCCAGCAGTTTGCCCCCAATCTCCCACCCTCTTCTCCCAATTTACAAAGCAATCACAGCCAGTCCTCCAAACCTCTGCTTAGCAAAAGGCTTTCAGTATTCAGAGACAGTCAACCCAGCATCTTCATCATGAAATAATGCGCTTCATGTTTATTCTGCCCGGCGCTAAGCCCCATTTGATGATAAATGTATCAACATCATGTTTTGCTCTGCCTCTTGCCGAGTCCTCAATTTATCATTGCAGAAGAAGCAGTAAATTGGTTCATTTAAGACGCAGACAGCAGTGTACAACTGACCCCACATCCTCCACTGCACACAAAGGCGTTTGATGTCCCAATACACAAATAAAGTCTAACCACAGATGTGAAAATGCGAAACTTCTGAGAAAGTGCCCTTTTTTTTACACATCCACAGACTATTTATTTTGACAATGCCCCAATCACACAAACATTGACTCAGTCAGTTTGACGCAGCAGTGTTTACATGAGGCTTTCTAACACAAAAGAGCGGTAATTACAGTATACTACGAACTGTTCAGTAGGAGGACGGGCTTTGGGAGTGTAGATGTATGTCAATCCCATCAATGGCAGCCACAATAATAGGCTACTGAACTGAGGGGAGTGTAAGGGGAAATTCCTGAGTCATTTGGCATGCAAATTGAATACAAAGTAATGGCTCACAAATCACAAGAGATAGCAATTTGCAACCACCTGATGTAATAGAAACCAATGCTTGAACTCCTGTTAGTTTATAGATGAAACCATCATTTGGTCGGATTTGCCAAATGGGTTTCAGTCTCGTATCTGTCAGTGAAAGAACTGGATCAGATTCAGGAACAAAGGTTGTGCATAGAGAGGCCAGACTCTGGTTGTCTGGAAATGTTTTTATTTTTAATCTTCTTTGTATATTGTCCATGCACATGAACAACACAGGTATTTAAAAAGTGACAAATTATATATTGTCGTTTCACATAAACTCACTGGCACTTCACTACATACACCTGTTCAATTGCCTTGGTACTCAAGTAGCAACTCTGCCAATCACAAAGCAGCAAATCAGTGCTTTTTGGCAGTTGAACCAAGCATCACAATGGGGGATGAAAGGGGATTTGAGTCGCTTTAAATGTAGCGTGGCATTCGATGCCAGATAGACTGTTTTGAATATTTCAGAAACTGCTGATGTACTGGGATCTTTAACAAATATGTGTTTACAGTTTAACAGAGCATAATCAAGAAAAGGGAAAACATCCAGAGAGGTGCAATTGAGTAAAACCTGTACCAAAATGAAGAGAAGAATTGGGAGGTTTGAGATCATACAAAGTAGCTAAAAAAGTTATGCTGAACACCTTAAAATGAGCATATCCATTTCCCTATTGTGGGACAGTAAAGGTATTTCTTATCTTATCTTATTTTATCTTATTTTATCTTATCTTATCTTATCTTGTCTTAGCATGCACCTTTTTAGCCCTTAAATATATTTTGTTGTGCTGTGGGAGTCTCTAGGAATGTGGAAAAGTAGAATATAGTCTCTCCAGATGTTAAATAGATTTCTTTATATTCTGTTTGGGTCATAGTTTTCATGCAATTCAGTTTTCTCTGTTTTCATTATTACATTTTTTGAATAGTGTCACAGTATTTGCTGCAGAGTGGCCAAACAAAGACATTAACTTCTGGCCAACACATTTCACAAATCCGCCATTTTTATTTTTCACAGCAATTTTTTGCAAGTTCAAGGATGTCAAGTGGATAGTGGATAGGTCAAAATGTTTGGTTGTTGGGTGTATTAACCCACACAATGCATTACACCATCTCCCAGTATACTACAAAAATGGCTGAACAGGGTGCAGTAGAACACTCTGTGACTTGGAGGAGGGCGGGTGGGAATGGCCTTATCTGCATTTAAAGAGATCACACCAAAACGAATCGCTCTGAAACGCATCTCAGAACAGGGGTAAAACATTGAGGTTTTGCGACCAAGGCAATGCAGTTTCACTTTACATAGATCACAACTGAATGATTAAAATGTGAAAAGGAAGGATTTAAAAATTTGATATGTCTACTTTAAACCAGACCACACCACATGTTGGTCATATCAGCTAGGAACTAGAAACAGACTATATGACAGTACATTGGCAAAGGTTGACCAAAGTATCTGACAATAACAAACTAAAACCGTTGTCTCACTTTGCCATTAAACTTATTGTTGTTTTTATTTCCACATTTGTTTTTTTTATGTTCCAGAGTCTTTTTTCTATGTTTCCATTCTTGTGTCATTAGCTCAGTCAGTTCCCATGCTTTGCCAATTCTCCTGGTCCTGGTTGCCAGATTTCACACCTCTTGCTTCATTACTCTCCTCACTTTAAATAGCTCCCTTGTCATTGTTATTGGTTTTCTTGCATTTAACACATTAAATCTTTAAGTCATAAGTTTGGATTAGTTTATTTTTTGATTCTTTTTGTTTGTTTTGTATATTATGCCAAATAAAAACAAATTTGCTTGTCATTTGAGATCACCATGTCGCGCAACAAAATGTATTCAGAAGTCCTGTTCTGATGGGCTTAGTTTTCCTTGTGATTTGGATTTTGTTTCCTGGGCGCATTTTTATTTGGTTTTGGCGAAGACTCCGTTGGAGTCTTTGGAAAACCTTTTGGGTCCCGCGCCAGCAAAACCCTATTGGCCCGTAATGTACTGTAATAAAAAGAAGAGGCTGACGAGAAGATGCAAATGGTGGCTCACATCATGCATTACACTGTGCGCTAAGAATTATTTTCTTGTGTTTGTAGTCTTCTGTCATACAGCCGCTCACACACGCAATGTGAACGGATGTTACGCAATACACAGCCCGTTTACATCATACCCAAAAGATGTCCGTAACTTTCAGCCTCATCTAAGGCTTTGGATTTTCAAATGTGCCACATAAAAAGCAGTTTTAGGTGGGTAATTTATTTATTAGCTGGAGTCTCCAGATAATGCTTATCCTGTGCAAATAGGGCTTTAGAAGGTTTTTTTGTGTTGTGAAAGTCACATATTATCAATCTAATGTAATGTTGGAGCCTGTTTAGAAAAATGTCAAAATGTAACTCAGAAAAAAAACAGGCTGATACTTTGTTGGTAAAACATCCATCTAGGACCTTTCCCAGCTGTTCTTGTTTAATGTATGACTCTCGGTGACTCACTGTGCCCTAAAGATGGATCAGTATTCTCTATACTGCAGAATTGTTGTACTGTGGTGGTTCACACAAAGGTGGCCCCGGAAGTCAATTTTGTTTGTCTTCCAAACTTTTGTTTCTTAGATCAAAGTTAATCCTTCCCTTTTAGCTTCTGAGAAACAAATAAGCTCCAATTAGTTCTTTGATTTTTAATCAGTTTTAATTATGGCTGTATGAAATCCAAGGTTTGGCTAAAGTTAATGCTTTTTTGTTTTTTTGATGGCCGATTATATTTGTTTATGCCATTCCTCCTGTCTTTGTTCAGTTCAGTTGTTGTGATGAGCAGGTATTGTTTGGTTTAAAAATATATGATTTTTGATTTATTGGTTGCCAGCTCCCACTCAAAAAAGAGAACTGGGGCAATTTGTTTGTTAAATCTATTGATTTAACAAAACAATTATTGACAATGAGCATGACAGCTGGGTTGAGATGGAAAGATGAACTACTTAAGCATCTGGGCTGAATGACTGCTCTAGTCACCAGCTAATGTCAACACAAACAGCAACCCACAGTTATTGTCAAGGTCTTCTTCATGGAAAATTTTCCAGATAGAGGGATGACCTGTTACAGTAAATGAGAGTATGACTGAAAAGCTGATTTATTTCAGCTATTCAGTTAAAAATTTAAACTTGTATAAATATACATTACACAATGAGAGATTTATTTCAAGTGTTTATTTGTGTTAATCTTAATGGCTATGGCTTGCAGGCTAATGGAAATCAAAATTTTCATTTCTTATGAATTAATAAAAACAATATGACCTGTACTTGTATCGTTGTTTATCAAGTCTTACAACCCCAAAGCACTTCTCACTACATTCAGTCATTCACCCATTCACACACATATTCACAGGCTGACAGTGACACAATGTTCACTGCCACAGCTGCCCTGGGGCAGACTGGCAGAAGAGTAATACAGAAATATTATGACCTACATGTTCATGGACAGGACAGACATTAACACGGAGTGTAAGACACAAAATTAGGCCCAGTATGATGATTCCACAGTCAGTGATGATTTGGAGAGCCATGTCATCTGCAGGTATTAGTCCACTGTGCTCCATAAATACCAAAGTCATTGCAAACATCTACCTGAAAGTTATAAAGACATTTTTTGTTCCCTCCGCTGAAAAAGTTTATGAGTTTGTATAATGCAGGACTTAGAAACTGGCCATACCACTAAACGTACCAAAAACTGCTTTAAATATCATGGTATGACTTTGTTTGGTTGACCAACAAACTTGTCTCACCTAAACCCCAAGAAGAATCAAATCTTTATAAAGTGGCTGTTAAAGCAACCTGGGCTTACATGGACAAACAAATATTCACTATATAAATATTTCTGTATCCATAATCATCGGTTCTTACTCTTTAGTGACGTCAGCTTCTGAAAAGCTGAATTAAGGGTTTTCATAAGGTGTAAGCCATATTCCAAAAAAATTACAGAAATAAATTACTTGTGCATTGTGAATATATACACTTTTATTGAATTGCTGAAATAACTTTTTAATTAACTTTTTAATTAAGTTTAAATTAATTGTAATGCTCCCATATTTAATGTTTACTATTTTAAGCCCTGATGATCTTATATGAGTATATAGCCAGTGCCAATAATATTATAACATTTAACATTTTTTTTGACTACTTGCCAAAGATTACTGAGGGAAAATTGTGTTTTGTGTTTTTTTTTTTATCACAAAGCCAAATTGAGATACATATGCTGCATATGCGCCATAATTATGTTAAGACTCTGCAACACATTAAGGTTTTTTGTTTCACTCCTACTCTGCAGCACAGGTTTTTTTTTTCACTTGGACATGGTGCATCTCTTTTCCACCGTGCACCTCTTTTCATGCTGTCTCTTTGGCCTCACCGGGGAGCTCTCCCTCAGATAACATCACACGGCTGCCAAGATAAAGTTAGTGACACAAGGATAAAAGGCAGCACAAGCTATCAATAGTCATTGAAGCGCTGGTTCACCAGCTAAAGCAGTATTACCCCTAGTATTACTGTGAGCTCTACCAATCGTGGTTTATTTATGCAAATTGCACTGCTGTCCACACCTATTTAATTCCTATGTAATACAGTTAAGTGAATGAAGCAAGCTTGAATGAAAAAAAAATGCTCTGACAGCACGATCTGATGTAAAAAAAAAAAAAAATCCTGCTGCTCTAAAGTTATTAAATTTGCAAAGTCAAAGCTTTGAATGATTGTGGAGTGCCTTGTTAAGTGATTGAGAACATTATTTCCTTGCCAAATTAATGGAAGGCTTTCCCTAATTAGAAGTGGCATTTGACTGAGCATAGAGAAAAACACTGCCATTTAGCAGTGTTTGTTTCCCCCATTTGTTAAAATTTGTTTGAAAGACAAAATCCTTTCCACAATTTACCAGCTTGCTAAATGACTCCTTAACTGCGGTGATGGAGAGAACAGCCCAAGCAGACAGTGGCAGATTTCTTGAGTGAATCCATCCTGAGCGTTATGTTTTTCACGTGAAGTCTTAGGGCAACTGCATCCACACAGGCTGTGAGTCCCCAAGCTTGGACCGGCTAATTGAGAAAGAAAAATAGGTTTAGCTTGTTAGTCATGGATGGGTTGATTAATGGCTATCCTTCTTGGTCTGCCTCTTCCATGAAGCAGATCAACCTGGAGGGGATTCTTGCTTGACTCATGACAGGCTGCTTGGAAATTGTAGGTGTGCGCTAAACTGATATTCGCATTAGCATACTAACAAGCACGATTACAGTGCATGCTTTTGGACAATCATAAAAAGTGACTCTTTTTTTTTGCTAAATCCCAAAGATGAAGGTAATGAATTGTGTTTCGCATATGGCACATTGATAAACTCCCTTCATGCTATTAATCAGCACTGGAGGGAAATGAGAGAGTTCTGGAAATGTGTTTTGATTGACACGCCAATTTAGTGGGAAAAACAGCTTGCCTCTTGGTGAATATGGCTCTGCTCACATGAGCAAAATAAAGGTGGCTATATTCTCCCAGATCAGAGTGCCCTCGATTGGTCTTGGCTAGATTAAATATTTGTGGAAGGGTTGAATAGGTGTGTCACAATGAGTGAGACAAAGGATCTGGAAGAGCTCCTGCGTGGCGGAGGCTTTCCACAGATGTCGGTCAGTAGCTGCTGTAGGCCGTCTGCCCAGCTACAACCGTGCCAACACTGAAATTGTTTGGCTAGGGGGGATTATTGCTGTTATGATTGCCTCAATAAAAAGTGATTGTGCTCTGTGATAATCTCACTCCGAGTCTCATCTTCTCCTAACAGCAGTAGAGCTGAGATTGCATTATACATCAGCTTTGCCCCCAGTCTCAAAATTTCTTCTGTGCATTGCCTCCCCTTTGAATTTGTCCGTTGGCAATTCTTCTTTTCTATTAGCATCTCATCCAGCCTTACACATAGAATTTTCTCACTTTGCATTTGTGTGCCAAGCACTGCTTCTGCTTGAATAGCAGAATAATCCAATCAGCAGAGAGCGCCTCATACCCAAGACATCTGACCTCTACTGAGGATGGGATCTTGTCAAAGATCATCTTATTTCAGGAAATAGCGCTCTGCTTTGTTTGTAGATTCTCCTTCCTGCTCTCTGCTACAATCTGTAAGATATTATGAAAATGTCATGGAATACTTTTTTGAAAAAAGGCCTTTGATAGTATTAAACCAACACCTACAAATAGAGAATGATGACATCGTGTGTTGTTGCCTGCATAATTTACGCCTCAGGTTCCTCTCTCGCGGGCAGATTTACCTAACCTCAGAGGAAAATATTAAAATGAATGCACACAAGTTTAGACTTGCAGACGGGAGAGAATTGTATCTCTTTGGTTCCTGAATGTCAGCAATCCATAACCCCTCTTACTTCGCTTGCGATAATATCCAGAAAACACTGACCACCTTGTAGCCTTTTTTCTTTTGTGTTTGCCTCTGATTTCTGATTCATGCATTAATTTTAGGATTAGCTTTTACCAAACAGTTCCTGCCTAACGCTAAGGCTTTAAATTAGGAGTAGAACTCAACTAAAATGGTCCATGGTTGAAAATATGTGTGGGTTAGATGTTTATTTGATTAAAACATACATAATACTATGGCAAAACCAATAAAGTTCTCGTTTGAAAATGGGGAATTTCCGCATATCTTTAAAAGAGGAATCATAACTTTAGTTTGGAAGTCGATTGATTCTGAATAAACACACAAACACTTTGGCTTTTGGTTTAAAGACAACTGTTAAAAATTTAAGAGTAATATTTGGCAATGATTTTATATTTAAAAATCAAATTGACTCTGGCTAAAAGACACAACTGAAAATAAAGCTTGTCCTTACCTCAAAGTTACGCCTTTTTTAAATTTCCCTGACCTAGAGAAAGATATTAATGCTTTTTTTTTTTTTTAGCTCCAGACCAAACTATTGTAATGCCAGAATGCAGCTGCACATCTTTTAACTAGCACCTCCTGACGTGTGCATGTCATCCCTGTTTTATATTCTTTACCCTGGCTACCTGTTTGTTGTAGAATTGATTTTAAACTTTTACTACTTATTTTTAAATCTCTTAACAGCCTTGTGCCTCCATATTAAACCAAAATGATAAGTGTTTGTGTGCTAGGCAAAGTCCATGAGGTCATCCAGTCAGTTCCTCTTGGATGTTCCTAGGACTGGGCTTAAGCTGTAAGTATTTGGAGCCAACCTAATCTGTTTTGAATCTTTCTTTTATAAAACTAACTTTTAAATATGTTGATGACATTTTGCAGAAATTTTAAAACTAACGACTACAGCAAGAGTCGTCAAACAGGTGAACTGGTACTAAAGACCACAGTTCAGCTTTGAGAAACAGTCTTTCAACAATCTTGTTTTTCATTTGAATGATGTGTGAATTGGAACTGTTCGGCAGTAGTGATATAAAGGATTGTTTTTTTTTTCCATTGCTGGTTCTCAGGGCCTACTGTCCTACATATTTTTTGTTTAGCTGCTGCTTCAGACCTGACTTAGAAAAAGGGGTGATTAACAAACTACTGTTGCACTTGGCATGCTGTGGAAGTAGTACAATCATTTCAATCAAGAGTGCATCTTATTTTAGGAACTAGTGCTCTGCTTTGTTTATAGATTCGCCTTTCTGCCCCGAGCTACAATCTGCAAGATATTATCAAAATGTCATGGGATATTTTCTGAAAGAGGCCTTTGATAGCATTAAGCCAAACCCTAGAAATAGAAAATGATGACACTGTGTGTTGTTGCATGCATATATTCTGCTTTGCGTTCCTCTCTTACAGGCAGATTTACATAATCATATATACATACATTTTCTAAACCGGCTTTTCCACGCAAGAAGACGAGAGATGCGGTACATCCTGGATAGGTCGCCAGTCCATCTCAGGATTTAACTAACCTTAAAATGGACGTCAAGCTAACTAATCTATCTTAAATTATTCTTTTACAAAACCAGCTTTTAAATATGTTGATAACCTTCTTCTTTTTTACAACTCTTTCCGTAGCTGTCAGTATTAACTTTTCTGTAGAACTGTTATTCGAGACAATAAGTCAGCACTAAAACCTAGTCAGCAGTTAAAAGAATGGGTTTTATTGCTGTAATGCCATTGAAGATTTTTCCATGGATGATCAAGAAGGAATAAAGGATTTGTGACACGCCATTTTTTGATTGTCAAACAAAAACAGACTTGATAATTATGAATTATTGGAAACTTGATTAGGGAGTTTATTTAAAACACACACACACACACACCAAACACGCACGCACACACGCACGCACACACGCACGCACACACGCACGCACACACGCACGCACATACATACATACTCTACAGTCGCTTTCTATGGAACATTTTTCTGCACCCCATAATGAAAACAATAGATCAGAGAGACTGGACACAATATATCACCCATTAGATCCTGTAGGAGGTCCAAATTATCTTATTGCGACATCTACCCGTTTCAAATAAAACAACAAGATCAATTGCTACCAGTGTGAAGCTGACAGAAATACCTGGTGGGGACAGCACTGCCTGTTTCATATCATCTGATATCATTTCCTAGGTGTAATCTAGAAAGCCAGCAGTCTTGCTCTGTGTACACAAAAACTCATCAGAAGTCTATGAAAGCTTGCCTTTTTGGCTGCTATCGATACCATTCTGCTAATGGTTAATTAACATAATTCATCAATGATCCTGAAGGTAAAACAATTTCTTCACCAGTCCAGGGGAAAATAGATGACATTGAAACTGCAACACCAGTAGTTTGAGATTTAAATTTTGACGAGGTGTGGTATTTTACAGATGCTCAGTAAGGGTCAGCTGCAGGTCAAATACCCTAATAGTTAAGATGCTTACAATCTGCACAATCCTGACCCTGATCTTGTGTTTGTGTTTAAAATGTATTAAATTTCCCCCATCGCATTCATTCTCCGCATTAAAATCCTCTTGATCGGGATTAGAAAGATTACTTGCTTCAAAATAGATCTTCTTACAGTGTTTGTCGATTGCCTAGATAAAATTAAAAAATCCATATTTCCTCTCTCACATGATAAAAAGCACCGGCTCATCTGGACATTTTCCAAGCTCTGCTTTGCCCGGAAATATTAGAAACTCAGAAACATAACTGAAAACACAGGAAATTATCTTGGTATGCTGAAATTATGTTAATACTGACATTTTTTATTTAGGAACAAATATAGGTGCATTTCACTACATTTTAATATAATGAAAAAGCTTGTTTATTTGAAATCAAAATTTTCAAAATGTGAAAGTCATGTCTGGAGTCATCACACACATAGACAGATTTTATTGTCCTTCAACTGGGCATTTACAATGTACATTTCATTGCAAAGCTTGTAAAAACACAAGACAAACATTATAAATTTAAGTATTTGACAGGAATGTAGCGGCAAACCAAAACCACATTATAGAGGGGGTTATATTTAACAGGGGCATATATTTAAGTGTATTTCAATTCATTTTGAGAAATCTGGAAATCCAAACTTTGGTAACTTTGAGAATTGGAATATTACCCAAGAGAAATAAAAATGGGATAGGACACTTATGCAGCTATTGCAGCTTTGTTACCCTTTACAAGAAGTGCAAGCAGGAAAAAGGCATTGCTTAATAATAAGGCTGTTCAGAGAGTGCTGTGCCCAATTATTAATGGAAGCCTTAGTGGAGGGAAAACTGGTTGTAAAAACTTTATTCTGAACCTCAAGCATGAAGCTGATTCAGAGATCAATACTTTTCAAATGAAAACCACAAGAGACAATTTGGGGAGGCACACAAAAAAACTAGAGTGCAGAGTTTTATTAACTATCCTTCATGCATCCGTCCATTTATTATAACTGCTTCCCCTGGCCTATATTCAATGGCCATTGGACGAAAAGCAGATCAGCAAAGTTAACTGTAATGAATGCTTGAAATACACAACACACAAAATATAATTTTGTGTGTTGTAAGTCAACATGTTTTCATCTTCCTTAGGGTAAATTCAAAATAATACATTTTGATGACATCGCAGATTAATGAAACCTGGAAAATCTAAGCATGACATATTGTTAGAAATCCTGCAAAGATCAGAAAAAGCTTGCAAATGTTTGAAAACTACTGTGTTGTTAATTTTGGTGGAAGTGTTAAAGACTAACATTGGCACTATTACTGGATTATTTTATTGTTGTAGATACTCTAAGCCGTGCAGATTCAGTTTAATCTAGGCCCAAGGAAGAGTTAGAAAACACCAGTGTTTGAAATCTTTATGCGGCATTAGAAAAAGCAGTGCGACTTGCATTTTACATCACATTGTGTTTTTTTTTTAAACATACTTAGGGGGATGTTTATTAGTAATAACACAGAGTTATGCGTGCCGTATTGCAGCGGACTGACGTCTTTTGTTGTTAAATCACATAATGCTTAAGAGAAATTATGCAAGTAGTGCAAGTAAAGGCAGAATATTAATGAGGTGTAATTTCTGACTACTGGCGAGGACACTGGAGCGCACTGTGGAGAAGGCTAATTAGAAAAACATGATAAGTTATGGTTTGATGGGTTTTCAGCCCCCACAGTGCTGACAGTATAATTCTTATTTACCAGTCATCTCCAGATGCATGCATATCTTTGGCTTTGAAGATGTGCTTGTCACACTCACAGAATGATTATGTTGCTGTTACACATTATGCCCCATATGTTATTAACTCCTGTTAATGTTGTTTTTTTACATGTTAATTGTCAGCCCTTTATCATCCATTCTTGACAGCATTGCCAAGTTTATACAACATATTAAGCACTTTATAATCTGTTGGAGCAAATTAAATCAAAGCTAAGGGGAAAACAAGGAGGAAGTCGGGCACTGAAAGGAGTGAGTGAGTAATATTCAGAGTGCATCACTCACTCAGCATATGAGGAACGTCTGCCATGGTAACATAAGCCTCAACCAAGGCCTCCAGATTATGTGAAAGGACACAGAGCCTGAATCTTTCATTAAAGGAAGCCTTATTTCATTATTTAAAAGGTGTTATTATCTGCCTCAGCTCACAGGCTAAATGCCAACTGGCAAGTCCAAGGCCAATTTAAATGAGTTAAATTCCAGTCGCATCTGCCCCGCTGCATCTTCCTACTCTTCCCAACGAGTGGGTGGCCAAACTGGATAATGTTGTCACCCTATGAGGCGCAGACTGGCCTCCGCTCTGTCATTCATCTCCCCCCAGAGCACCTTCACTTACCTGTACAGAAGCCTTGGTTGCAGTAATATGTGGAGCTTCCTCACAGCCACAGGTAGCAGCATCAATAATAGAGGCTCTGTGGCAGATAGATTGGCCACGGTGTCATGAAAAAAACCTATATTTTATGTGTCCCTAGTGTGGATCTATCATATTAAAATGAGTTAGAAATAGCTTATAAAAGAAGTAGAATGCTAAGCATCTTAACAGAAGTGGTAAAAAGGCTGAGAGCAATTTTCATTAGGAATCTTCCGTTTTAATCTAATCAAAGGTTTGGTGGGGGAGGTGACATAAACTCTAGTAGAAAGGGAAATGAAAAGATGGCAATTTACTTTTATCTATTTTGCCTCCAATATGCATCATTTATTTGTGGATCTCTGCGCTTTTGGCTTATTTATTAATTTTGGAGAGGAAGGTTTAACTTATACACCCTTCACAGTTCAATTTGACCCACTACTTTATATTTCAGATAAGGCATGGAAATAGACGGGGAGGCTTTGCAAAAACAACAAACAAAACTATTAATATCTCTTTGGTGACATCAAAACCATAAACCTTCGTGAGATCTAATGAGCTTGTTTTTGTTAATTCAACAGAGTAGCACATTGTGAATTCAAAGAAAACGATAAACAATTTTCTGTATTCTTTATAAGTAAAATCTGAAAAGTGTGGCATGCATTTGTTTTCTGGCCTTCTACTCTGACACTCCTGAATCAAATTAAGTGCAATCAACTGCTGTCAGATGTCACCTAATTAATAATAATAAAACAAGTCTCGAGGTAACAGAGATGCTGATGGCAGAATAATGCTGCAGGGATGTTATTTTTCATCAGAAGAAAACCTGTTAGAGGCTTATTTTCCTTCTGCTTCACAATGATCCACTGCATTCTGTTGGTCTATCCATAAATACTCCCATTAATAATATATGGCAGAGTTTATGGTTGTAATCTGAAAAAAATATTAAGGAAATATAACCATGCACTCTACTCTGATAGTCCTTCCATAGCCTAATAGGAATGGATGTCAGGCTATATAATGTTTCTAAAAGGACCTTACAGTTCAGTTTGTGCGTGCCTGTTCGACTTATGCATCAGCGTTGGCCAGCATGCACAATAATTCAGGTGGATATACTATCAAACCCGCTGTTTCATGGATCAAGTGGGCATTTAAAATAAAGCTAAACAAAAACAAAGCGTTTGTTAACAGGGTTCAACGAGCTGTACACAAACAGATTTTAAAAAATCCCTGAAACTGTTTTCCTCTTTGCTACTGACAAATATAACGTTCAACCTTATAATGTTTTGTGTCTTGCAAATGTTAATATTTCAGAAACAATTTCTTTTGTTGATGTAGTTTTGGTGATGAACAGATCAATTACTTAAACTTTAAAAGTTTCACTCGTTCCAGTGATGTTTTTAGATACATTACCACAGGTAAAATGCTTAAAACAGTTTAACAACAGCTTTACAATTTAGTAAAAGTTAGGTGTTATTATTAATGCGACATACAGTATAATGGTATATCAGAATAAATCAGAATAAATCAGAATAAATGATCATAATCAATGTATTTTGTTAACATCAGGTGTTGCCAAAAATAAAGGAAAATAAAAGAAAGGATTTTCTACATATTAGAGTGAGGAAAATCATATTCAATATTCAATAAATTGCTTATTGAACTAGCCTGCTAGTGAATTTCCTTCAAAGTGAGACTAATGCAAAAACAAGAAAACTTGGTGAGCGTGAGAAGTTCTGTGAAGCACATGAAAAAGTTTTGATAACATTTGCAAAAGATTGGTTTAAGTGCATCAACCTAGCTGTGCTGGAGATATTTTTGAGAAATGAACATACTGTGTGCTGCCGTGACCACACTGCACAAGGCTAAAAGAGTAATTCTTACTCTACATAAATTACGTTACAAACAAACATCACAGCTATGCAAAAGAAATGGCCTTGTCCTTTCCAGAGACATGAGAACCATAATCACGTCACCTACTTTTAGATTCCGCGTTTAGTGTGAGTGAATAGCTGTGGTTTCATAGCCTGTCAGATAGAAAGCATCATTACACACAGATCTGACTGCTGAAGGATCATTTGAATAAAGTACTAGGTTTCATTATTATCTCTTTCATTCATTATTGACTGGTGGGGTGGCTCTGTTCCCATTACAGAAGGATAACACTTCACTGTATGAAACCCTCCATTTACCAGCCTGGCTTTGGCATAACACAGTGTGCTG
Source organism: Fundulus heteroclitus (assembly GCF_011125445.2). Taxonomy (NCBI): domain Eukaryota; kingdom Metazoa; phylum Chordata; class Actinopteri; order Cyprinodontiformes; family Fundulidae; genus Fundulus; species Fundulus heteroclitus. The sequence goes on from NC_046364.1 coordinate 34,870,729, forward strand.
TCTCCGAAGAGGAAGCCATTATCTGCAGAGCAGAAATCCTCCCAACATAGAAAGCCCAGAGCTTTATAACAAACAAAAACAGTTTCTCCCCCTTTTACTTAATTTTCCAAATGACTTAGCAAATAAATCTCTACTGAGGAATAAACCAGCCTCCATAGCCACTTATCGAGGGATTTGTGTAGCTCCGAGCACTAAACAGCAAACAAAGCCAGGGGAAAAAGAGCCAGCACAAACCATAAATATATCATCTGCTGAAATTAGCCTTTAAGTGAATTTTGACCGCAGTGCACGTACTCCATAAAAACTGTCAGAGTTTGTTCCATTCAGGCCAGTCGGCTGCAGACAGAACTCTGTCAAGCTGATGGAAAATTCTGAATTAATTAGCGGATTTGGCATTCGCCAGTAAAGCTTCCCTAGTGAGCAATGTGATCCCCTGTTACACTAATGTACAAAATAACTCCCTACTTGGCCAGATGTCCCCACTATCCAGCACTATGTGTTAATTATCATGCATGAGTACAACAGGATATTCCCACTTGCAGATCCTTGTGCATGTCTCACCAATCTGATTTCATAATATTGTGAAAATATCTATTTTACGTGGAGGGGTAAAATATTTTACTGTAATGTTTGTTCTCAGTCACAGTTATGCCAAAGTAAACAGGGTGAGGTCAACCGCAGGTCATTGGTGCTGAAGTTGTTTTTTTCTTCTTTTTATTTAGAGCTAGATCAATACAGAATGGATAGCTCCCTCATATACCATCCATTATATTAATAGAAGTGTTATCCAAACTGTTGTTGGTGGAGAAATGCATTCAAGACTGGAGTCAATACCGTTCCGAACCATCTCCTCATGCTTGTCTGCAGTTAAGATCAAAATGAAAATAAATTTAGTGACTAAAAGGACTTCTTTTTGTCTCACTGTACAAAGAATACAACATGAGGACTTACACCGATTTGGCATAACATTATGAAAAATGGCTGTCAAAACTTAACCTGACTCTCGCCAGATGGATGCCGTTCCGCCAATCTCCACACGGCTCCACACATCCATCCAGAAATCCCTCCCAATCGCTGCGATTGGGAGGGATTTCAATACCACATAAAAAGGACTAGCCAATCAGGATGGCCGGGTGGGATTTTCATAGACGTGACGTATCAGAGGAGAAACAGTTCGGATTCAAACAACAATGGTGGCTTGAAGCGAGGAAGCTTCAGACGTCCCAGAATCCCCGTTTTGGACGACCTGTCCCGGCCAAAAGCTGTCCCCGGAAATGTCCTGGATTTCAGTGTATCATGATAAAGTAAAAAAGTTTAATGCAGCAGGAGGTATTTACCCGGTCCTGCCGCTGTCCCGACATAGTAGAAGAGCTGAGCCGAATGCACCTTCCCCGCCCCGTCGGCGTTGTAGATCGGGAAAACAAACCAACCCTATGACAGAGACTCTGCGCCCGCCTGCTTAGCAAAATCACAGACGTCCCTGGTTTTCATTAGACAAATCTGGTTACTGGGTAACAGTGATGATGTGTGATACTGTGTGAACAGTGATACCGAATATACATTTTTTAAGAGAACACCAGAGAATACTTTGAAGGCTTTTGTTAATAGAAACGATGGTTTCGGCTTCGATGTGAGTGGTTGAAGAAGCATGTCAGTAAAGATGATGGACAAAGAGTTTATCCAATCATATGCAAATATCTTTGATAAGGCCTCTCCTTCTGAAATACATCTCCAGTGGAACAATCCCAGACGGATGTGTGGAGCTCTGGGGAACGGAAGCTGGCGAGAGTCAGAGAACGCAGCTGAGATTCCAAACACCAAAAGTGTTTTTTATAACTTACAGCACTCAACGATGTCCATAAGATGTGGCCTGCTCTGACAAGCTCAGTCCTGTGGAGAATTTTCCTCTCTCAGGGAAAATTCTCCACAGGACTTGACTAGATGTGTCACAGTCCTCATACTGGCTGTTCCAATGCATTTGGGGCTTTAAAAGGCTTAAATTCTTCTTTAGAGGTTGGCTTGATCAGGTAAAGCTGTATCCCTTACATTCCTGCCACTTGCAGGTAATAATAGGCACATCCTTTCCACTGTTGCTGGGTTAAAGCTACAATATGATTGGTGATCCTGTTCAGAAACACTTTTTGTTATATTGGGTAAAACCATCCCTCCATCCTGAAAGTAGTCAAGACATTATGTTTTCAGAAAAAGAAGGTTAAAAAGTAAATTTCTGTGGGAGCTGCAGGCCTATAAAAACAGAGTTTTGGTCCTGCTAACCCTGTTAGCTTTGGTGTCAGCCATTCTTTGTAGCTCCGCTGCTCTCACCGTATACTTTAAACATGGCTGAGAGTTGGAAGAAGAAAACAGCGTTCATGTTTAAGAGAAGAAGAGGAAGGACTCAGTAGAAAGAAATAACACCAGAGTGGATTTCGATAATGTGTTTTACGCGATCCACCAAGGAGCGGAAGAGCAATGTAAGATGGTCCTGGGCATGCACAGTTATTCAAAAAGGAACTTGGGTAAACTTCTGGAAACATCAAAAAAACGTTTGATCACGATTAAATAAGGTCATATACACCAACCGTTCATCCTGATAGTGTTTTGATGGTCCTTTTTTAGGCTAAATATAGCCCCACAATGGGTGAGATGAACAGATATAAACAAGTGGCACCATCCACCGGCAGTATCGCAGAACTATAATAATGCCGGTTTGCTTAGAGTGGATATGCCGGTTTGCTTAGTTAATAAATCATAATTAAATATTGCCAGACCGAGCCTGACTCTCTGAAATGCCTCACAGTAAAGTGGCAGCTCGGAGTGATTGAAGACCAACTGTTATTAATCAAATACACTGATCTACAGAAACTTTAAGTGCCTCATATCAGAACATTTATTCATGTCAACTCTGCGGTCACATCTGAGCAATCGACAGGTTTAGCGTCCCCTTCAGTGATCATCAACATTCATACTGTATTGCCAGTGACATTCCAGTCTTTTCCCTCTACAATTCATATATTTTTTGTGTGTTTTTTTTCACTGGATCTTGGACCATTAGTCATTGTTTTGCTGGGAGATGTTAATAGCCGTTAGCCACTTCCTTGTTTTATCCCTTGCTGTGCTTGCACAGTGACATATTAAAAATAAACACGAAAGGCTTTATTTACAAACAAATTGAGCAAAAACAAAGCTTAAAAAACCAAAAAAACACCCAATATGCCAGTAGGACGTGATAATCTTTCATAAAAACTTTGTATACAACCAGAGTGAGCTACTGATGTATAAATAATAGTTAATAAAAAAAGTAAAATAACATGGCTCTGCACCTTTAACTGTGAGAAGAGCTGACCCAGTAATTTACTGGGACTATTTTGCATGTGTGAAAGAAAATAATTCTTGTTCAACCCTGGAATGTGGCTTTAGTTTACTTTGTTCCTGAAAAACAAAATACTGTTAGTAATGGTGTTATTTTCTAACGCTGTTACGCCCAACACTGATCAGTGCTGAATATCCATAATCTCAAACGACGTTCATGCACTAGTGTACATGTTACTGGTAATGCTGATATAAATGTCCAAAAAAGAGTTGTACTGCTCTGTAAAGACATATGGTGCTGTCAGGGACAAGACTTAATGTCCAGAAACTCAGATAGAAATGTATGTGTAGCGCGCTAGTTAGAGCCAACTATGGTAGGAACTGGGGGTGATTAGATAGGAGCATGTAGCTCGATCTACCACACCTGAAGCTCCAAAAGTGGACTCAAAAAACAGCCATTAGCTATGTTTCCATCCATTTGTCATGAAAATTTGGAGCAAACTTTTAAAATATTGCAAAATAAGACAGAGATAAAAAATGGAAAATGCAAATTAGGCATGTTTCCACCCACTGGTCTGGAGAAATTTAACCAGGCTACGCAAAATGTAATAACATCAGAAATTGACGTCACGCATGGCTGTAATTAACATGAAGTAGAGGTTGCAAACTAGCATGTACCACACATCTGAGAAAGATGGAGAGAGGTTTTCATGAATGTGTTGCTATCAGGCAAGTTGTAATTGTTCTGTCATGTCAACAAGTGTTGGCGATGTTACATGATGTCTGGAGACGTAAGGAAAAAAATGCAATTCTATGGATGTTATGGGAATATCCGGGAATATGAATTTTTTGAAAATATACTGAAAATCTTTGATTACATTCCTTTTAAACTGGATGCAAGACTCAGGTGATATCAAAATACAAATAAATAAAGCAATAAATAAATAACTACAAACCCACAACACACAGTGGACACAGATGCTCTGCATCTGGCCACAAGGTCATCATAGTTTTTTTCAAAATTCTCAGAAGCATTTCTTTCATTCTGTGTGGAGTTGATTTCCAATCTGCTTTTTTTCCACAAGAAGTAATCAGAGGCAAGAGCACATCAGCAGTATAATTAGGTTAATTAAAAAACCATGGAGAAGGCAGTATTTTGGATGCAACGATTCACAAAGCACAGTCCCTGGGTGGTAATTACATGTATATACTCCCAGCCTGAGCTTTGTTCAAGGTTTTGCTAGACTAGCCTTGAATTGTGCAAGAGTCTTTTTGCGCATGCAGAGGGAATATAATTAGCTGTAGAGATGTAAAAAATAACAAAAAACATGATTTCATCCTGAGATAAGTTATGATATAGAAATCAGGAAACAAGTAGTGGTCTTTATGTTCACATTTAACCTGTGCAGTAAATACAGGCCTAAGAGGTAGTCATAGCAATGTATAATAGTTACTAAACATTTTCATGTATGAATTTTGATAACCTCACTCAGGTTTTCCAGATGTGCTTTAAATCTTTAACCATGCAAGAATTTATTTTAACCTCTTTGTCTTCGCCCTTCACTGTCTCTGCTTTACCCAGTTCAATTGCAGATTTTAATAATGGAGATTTCTACAAAAAGAAGTTTGTCTTTATGCATCCAGTTATCTCATATTCTGCTGCATTTTTTCTGCTTCTCAGCTATATGCCCAGATACTTTCCCAGAGAACCATTTCCAGACCCCATCACCCCCACAATCCTCATCAAACTTAGTGGAACCAATAAGCTCTAAGCTCTACTACTACAACTGTAGGTCTTTATATCATGCACTGCAATTCAGCCTTATATAATAATATGAAAGACAATAACATACTTAGGTTCCAAAAATAGTGATTTAAGTCTAGCAAGGTTCTTAACAGGATAACCATTCGCTGTAGGTGAGGTTTTTTGAAGAATAGCTTCAATACAGGTCAGAATTTTAAGTTAATAGCTAGAAATGAATAATGTCATCTTTGACTGATCAATGATTAATGGTTTGCTCGCATCACAAAACACAAAGAATAAAGCCTCAACTTCAGTTTCTATATGTACTTAGCTGTTAACTGTTTTTTCTAATATTTGTTTACATGTAATAGTGCAGAAGTACTAATTAGATATCCCTGAGGTGCTCTGTATTTCTGGCCATGTTGGTAAAAAAAAAAACTGTTTAAAAAAACAAATCAACTAGACTTCAGCTCTTGTAGTTGAATACAAGAACTGGTCTTTAAACCAACTGGCCACCTTGGTTTGAAGACATATTTGAGAATTTGCTCTGACTGACCATGGCTGTGTATTGGAGTGACCCACTAGATTCCATTCAAGTGACTCATATGCAAATATACTGTGATGAGCAGGAAGTTCTGTGGCTGCTGCAGAGAACTTGATGATTAATTGAATACACCTGTGGGGAGGGAGATAAAAGGAAACAGGAGTAGAGACAAGGCAAGCTTTTTTTTTTTTCTTCTGTTGTACGGCTGGGCACCAAGTGGGAGGGTGCTGTTTGCAGCGACTAGCGCTGCTGGCGGCGAAGACTGTAGAGTAGGGGAGCTGTTCCTGTGAAAGGATGAGGGACTACTTGTCCCTCCTGGATAGCTAGGTATCAGGAGTTAGATGTTCTCTTTAAGCCGGACCCAATAGTTCTGATTGAGGTACCTCATTACAAACAGTTCAACTGCAGCTCCACCTGCCAACCTGACCCTTAGTGCAGCCAGCCCAGGCCTGAACTTGTTGCGTTCATCCAAACGGAGGGGCCTTCCTATATCCAGACCCCCTGGGGTTGTCCTTTCTTAAAAGAAAAAATAAATAAACATTAGGAACTGTTTTGTTTGTATTTGCTTAATGCTTTTAATATATGGGACCAGTCTTATCATCAGAGTGAGCAGCACCAGAGTAGTTAAAGACTGCTTCCTTGATCCCTTTGTGGTGTTTGCTGTGCGGTGTTTTAAGACCGCATGGTGTAGCGCTCCTTCCGAGGAGCATTGTCTGAGCTAGTCTTGGATGTCTGATGCTATGGTTTGCATTCAGAGTCCATCTTAGAAGATTTTAAGTTGATTTATAAATAGATATTTTATATAAAGCCAAATGATTATTCTGCATTATTCTCTGTTTCACATTCTTAATACAATACCATTAGCACTCATGCTTTGGCCTAGAAGAAAATAGCGGTTGAACTCGAGGGGTCCACTCGAGTGACCCCTATGCATAAAAGGGATATCAATCATTTGTGATGAAAAAATCTTCTTGTACCGCAACATAAAAATGTAGTCAACAATGTTGTAGTGTCTACTATATGCAACATTTTTAGGGCTCACATTTAATTTCATTTATTGATTTGATCAGATCAAAACAACCTTGATGCATTGTTATTTCAGTGCGTCTCATTCTTCTAGGTCTTCCAGTACTCTTCAAACACCGCATATGAGGCGAAATGCCCATTTCTCACTGCACTGTGAACCTCTTCACAGTATCAGGAGTACACTTGTGAACAGACATGGTGAGATGCTGATAAGATTTGTGTTCCAGACTCATGCCCCTTTGGTACACTTGGATCTAGCTGAAGAGACACACTCGAACAGTATTACAGAATCATTTACATTCTGTTCAACCGAGCTTGCTTTACAACATGCCATAGATCATCTTCGAGGAGGAATCTGAACTCATACATCAGAAAAGGAGTGATCCCTCCTGAAAATTAGAACGTCTCTGCTACTCAGACCTGGTAAAATAGATCACATTGTGAGGGTAGTTTTTTGTTTTACCAAACTAAAATCAGTTATCTCATGACCTAAATGCTAGAAATTGTTTTGGATATATATATATATATATATATATATATATATATATATATATATATATATATATATATATATATATATATATATATATATATATATATATATATATATATATATATATATATATATATATTTAAACATTATGAGGTAAAAGGGTAAAAGGTCAGCTCTAGCATAAATTTTCCCAGTGCAGATTGTCTACTGACTTTAATTTTGCTGTGAATAAAAGCAGCGTTAAATGTTAAGCAGAAGCTCCGCTGGAGCGATTTTATAAAGTATGCTAACTTTTCCTTGCAACTCCTCAGTGACTTTGCCAAGCAGGCCACACTGTTCCCCTGAGACAAACTGGGAACAAGGTAAATTCCTGCTCCACAGCAAGAATTTCACTTGTTTTCCAACTTGTGTTCAGCTCTGTTTGATCCAGCTGATCCCTTTTTATGGAAATTGGGGTTGTTTTCTGCAGTAGAAAGGGTGAACTGGAGGACGGCTCTTATTTCCAGGTTGATTTAATTAAATGGTTTGTAAAAGCCAAAGCTGGTATTTGTCATGCTCGTTGCCCTCATATTTCTACACTTCTCCGTTATCATAGAGGAAGAAGCACAGTATATTGCTTAGTGAAAGTAACTAACAGTTGCTAATTTTGTGCAACCATTTAAATAAACTGTTTAAATAAAGTGATATGTGCAAATTTAATTAAAAGTTCTCTCAAAAGTTGTAAATCTAGCTATCGTTTATTAAAAAAATACTCCCTATAGCTTAGTGGTGTGCTTTAAAATCACCTTTCACTTAACAGTGTTATTATAGCGTCCTTAAAAAACCTCATTAAGCCCCAGTCAGTTATCATCACATTGCACTTGGGTGAGTTCTGGGGTAAAGCAAGAAACAGCTAGATAGGTAAATGAGGAGCCAGTCCGAAGCAATTCCGGTATTGATACTAACAAGTGAGTGATCCCAATGCATTTTAGATGCTGTAATTAATCATTTACATACTCTGAGTGCCACCTGATAGGTCATCCTGCTGGGCTTCGCTCCTGCTCCTCTCATTAAAATGCTAATCTAAACCGGTGACCCACCCTGCTGCTGAGGAAGACTCCTTATAATGACTCTCCATCCGGCTTCTTCGTGCCCTCTTAAGACCTCCGTAACAGCAGGTGCTGTTGAACGAAAACATGAAAACTTTTCCATTACAAAGAAGCACTCCAAGTGTGTAGGTATTCATTTATTCGGATGTGCTGCTGTGCAGAAGCTGGCCTCATTACCCAAATGTTATTTTATTTTAAATAGCTATTTCCACTTGCTTTGTCTAAGTTGTACTGGGTGATGATATAGGTTGAAAAGGTGCAGTATAAGAGATTATGAGCTGCAGAAAAAAAATGTCAGTCTGTTGAGACTGCAGCAAAAAAATAGTTGACATTTTGGCATGGTGGGGAAAATGTCAGTATTACTCTTTTAACCATTTGAAGGCGGTAACTGGATGCTATCGACATGTGTTTATCTAAGCACTATGGATGATTATCAAATTCAGACATCTATATACTGAACATGAATATACATGTCTGACTGAAGTTATACGTATTTTGTAGTTCATATTTTGGTATAGATAAGAAAAGCCTCAGTGAGTCCACAAACTTACAAATTATGCTCTGCCATAACAAAATATGTGTATACTGAAATTATTAATTGATTTCATGGGTGCAACAGCGGCGCACAAGTTAGGGAGTTTGTCCTGTAACCAGTGGGTTGCCAGTTCCATCCCCCACACTGACAGTCTCAGTTGTTGTGCCCTTGCACAAGACGCTTCACCCACATTGCCTGCTGGAAGCCCTATGGTGCCGATGTGTGGTAGCCTCACTTCTGTCAGTCTGCCCCAGGGCAGCTGTGGCTACAGTGTAGCCACAAGTGTCAGGTTGTAAGTGAATAGGTGAATGACTGACTTGGGGGTGTGTTGATAAAGCGCTATACAAGTACAGGACATTTACCATTTAATACTCTATTAAAAACAATTTTTTACAGAGTTACAGAAAATCAGTTTTGTTACAAGTGACTTCCTGTATCTTAAAAAAAGAAAATGTCTATTCCAGGAAATATCTGCTTCTTAGAGAGAGGGCACAGAGATCTTGGACTTTTGAATAAAACTGGATCATGCCATATGTTAGATTGTCCATCAGTGGATATAATGTGAGTATAGGCTTCGATACAGCAGGTAAAGGAAAGTGGCCACTTTGATAACGTTTTAGTGGTCACAGAAATATATGTGTAAAAAATGAATAATGTGTAATGGGTTTAAATAAAATCCTCATATACTGTCCCAAATTGGTATCTGTTAATCTTTTAATTGCAAAGTGTTCGATAAGTCCATCCTAATACTGCATTTCAGGAGGAATCTGTTTTCAACCTGATGGTAACTACTTTTTTTTTCATTTTCCCCAGGCTTAACCATACTCAACAGGATTTGGATAAGGTTTCATACTTTTATGTGCAGGTATTTAATAGAAACAAGCTTGAATGCTTGAGGCAAAAATTATGCATAAAATGGATATAAATCATGAATGTCGATGGATATCAAAGTGCAATGTGATAGCGGAGTGTTATTTTGATCGGACATTGCCTGCAAGCAGTGCGTGTAAGAGCACACATGAACGGGCGACTGCACAGCCAACCAAGCATGCTGGCATCACAAGCCAGGCAGAGTCTCCCAGTGACTGGTAGGGGCATGGCAATACAGGCTAAACATATTCTCACACATTCACAGATCAATGCGTTCCTAAGAACTGTGGGGTTATGACATGGCTTCTTAAGGAAAAAACAATAAATGTTCATAGATTTATACTTTTAAAAACATCTTATTTTTATGAAATCATATATCTACATGCTGTTCCCAAATAACAGCATCACGAAACCAAACATAAATGATGTGCTGATTCATATTACACATCTCTACTGAGCTAGAGAATATCCAAAGATATTAAAACCCCGGAGACAGAAACCTTTGAGACGAGGTTTCGGATATGGCTTCCCACACCGTGAAGGATGAGTAACACCATGAGTGCCACATATGATGTTGCTCAAAGGTGACATACATCATACTGATGCACACATATTATGACAGTGGTTATTAAAATACTTAGGTGGTAGATTAAATCCATCATCCTATTAGACAGTGCCTGGCTTTTCTCTGACTGCAGAGCTAGGTTTGCAAGAAGCTTTATAGAATAATGACTTTATGAAATTCAAAACTTTAATGCTGATTTTTATAAACTGCCTTGGAATTTCAAAGTATTTCCAGCTAGAAAGGCTTTCTATATCTGTTAGGTTAATTTGTCCATTTAATAAGAAACACCTTTTCAGGGTACCAGAGATGAAAGCCTGTTTCCTATAAATGAACTATTCCTTCTGATGTCAGGCAGTAGTTGAGAAGATGCAGTACTGCATCTTAAGTTCTGTATTTTAGTCCATCTTTTTTTTTTGAATGGCTGTTAGAAAAAGAAATATAAGGCTATGCCTGCCCACTGTCCCTGACAAAGCTGCCTCACATGAAAGCGTGCATGTTTAACTTTTATTTTATTTAAAAAAAAAAACTACTAAAATCGATTTCAATTCACAACAGAGGTAAATATTATAATTTTGGTATATTATCAATGCATGGTAAATACCCATTTACTGTTTTGGTATTAGACACAATTACAGCTTCTACCCAATTACTGGCAACAACCTAGACAGCAGGATCATAATTAATATGTTTGAGTGTATATCCGTCTCATTAAGTCTACAGATCCAATGTCACAGCAGCAGACGGGATGAGTCACAAATTTTAATGGGTGCCAAACAAGATGCGTTAAAAAAAGATGAGTCCAAACTATACTGTGTCACACAGGCAAAACACAGTCCAGCATTTAAAAAAAGATCTAGAACAAAACGTGTCATAAAATAATAAAAATAAACTCCTCATGTCTAATTCACGTTCCACAAGGATAAGCCTTCCCATTTATTACTGCTCCAGCAAGGGCTCTGCTTTTGTTCTGCGTTTAAAAATAGGTTTTCATTAATACCATCCACGACAATATTAATCATGTCAAACCTCCAATGGAGCGGAGATGAGCAGCCAGCTTCATTCACAACATAAACTCTAAGTGATCTTTGATAGAGTCAATCTACAGCAAACAAAAAAAGGAGCTATGACTGCAGGCCTTAAACAGTATTTTTTTTTTATTCAGACAAATGGATGAAATGAATAGAACAAACTGTTAAGTCACTATATTAGATGGGACTGTGATAGTATTTGGTGCTTCTATATAAAGTGCCTCTAGGTCAGACTTTACAGTGTTTGACCAAACTGTATGTCTAACAATACATAAAATGGAGCTTTAAATTACTTAATAGATCATTTCTTTGAAGGGATGAGTTGTGACATCTTTATTACTATAAAAGGTGATAAAGACTTCAACACCCCCCCCCCCCCCCCCCTCTTCCCGCCCCACCCTTTTCCTGCAGGAGTTTGGCTGCACAGCTGAGCTCCACCCACTGCAACAGCAGAGCTAAAAAAGTGGGGTTTGGTTGAGTGAGGACCCAAATGCAGAGCAAAAAAATGAGAAAATGAATTTATTTAAAGCAAAACTTGCAACGACGAGTAACAGGCAGGAGGCTGAACAGGCGCGGAGAACCAGAGGTAACAAAAAGGAATAAATGGTAAACAAACATAAAATTAGACTGTTTAAATACTAGGAGGATAGAGAGAGAGAAAGCAAGAGAACCATGTGGAGTTGATCAGATGATTATTGGACACAGGTGAGAACAATGAAGGGAAAGCTGAGGAAAAGGGATAACAAAGAGGAAAAGAAAACCTAACAAGAATAGGAAAAAACAACACAATGAATAAGCAGACTAAAAATAAACTAACTCACTCACTGAACCGAGGACAGACAAGAAAACAAAAAGAGAAACAAGAATCAACCAATTAAATCCATAATGAACAGAATACCAAATAGTGACTGGAAACAAGAAGGAAAGAAACAAAAAAATAGTTGAGTAGGTCCTCTGTACAGGTTCTGCTCAGCTGAAATGTTTGCCTCTTCTCCAAGAGACGTCTTCAGTCTGAAGAGTTAATGATTAACTCAACCCTTAAAACCATACCTTGCATGCTGGCTCAAACAAGTTGATTGAGACAATCAAAACTTCTGCTCACATGCGAAGGAGGTCCATCAGGCGAACAACCAGTTGTTAGTTCACTGATGGCCGCCTGTTCCCGGGGGCTGAGTCATGTTCTTAATATACATATTGTTGGAAGGGGATGATTGAAACTGGAGGCCTCCACCCCTTTTTAACGATGTCCACTTTCTTTTCACAAAAATGGCGTCCTTTACGTTTCAATGTTTCAACTAAGAAGAACCCGTCCAGAGGACCTACTGAATTCTCTCACAATGCTGTTATTGAGAGCATGACTCAGCCCCCTTGGAACAACAGGTGTCCATCAGCAACTGGTTGCTAGCCTGATGGACCTCCTTTGCATGTGAGCAGAAGTTTTGACATTCCAGTCTTTTGAGATGGAAAAGACTGGAATGCAGTGGGGAATACAGTATGAACGTTGGTGTTCACTGAAGCAGACGCTAAACCTGGCAAGGCTCAGATGTGACCACAGAAGTTGACTGATGTGAGTAAATGTTCTGATATGAGGGTCTTAAAGTTGCTGTTAGATCGGTTCATTCAATTACTAACGGTTGCTCTTCGATCACGCCGAGCTGCCGCTTTACTGCCAGACATTTCAGAGGGTCAAGCTCAGTCTGGCATAATTTAATTTTGAGTTATTAATTAAGCAAACCGGTATTATGATAGTTCTACGATACTGTCGCTAGATGGCGCCGTGTTTATATCGACTAATCACGGCCTGTCCGGGGGCTAATTTCATCCACAAAAAGGACCATCAAAACATTATCAGGATGGAGGTTTGGTGTGTATAGCCTTATGTTATCATGATCCAACGGTTTTTGGTCTTGTTTTCAGCATATAACGTGGCTATATACCTATAAAATCAACTGGCCTTACAGAGGTTATGATTTCGATGCCATATACAGTCACCCCATTATTTGTAGAAATGCTTAACTACCATGTATATTAAATTAACTGCATCAATCCTGATTTTGAGTGTGTGCAAGAGAGAGAGAAAAGCTGGTATTTCTAGCAATAAAACTGTAAGCAATTGATCTTTTACAGCAATTAAACTTTATATTATAGGCAGATTTACTAAGAAAACTTTATGGAAATGTGCAAAAACCTTTGAGTGAACTTTGCAGTTGTAGCGTTCCATGTTTACTAAAGTAGGAGAGAGAAGTGGAAGTAAGCTCTGAGAGATGCGACCTGTGATCTAAAGACATAATGTATAATTTATGTAATGGTGGTTAGACAAAACAGAAATGTGTTTTGTTTCAATAATAATCACAAAATATTTATTAATGAATGTCTGGGTGAGACTCATGAAATGGTAATCAAGGAGGCAGCAGCTGAAGTGTGTCTCCTCCATCGAAACGTAAAACTGATCAACTGCTGGTGGATAGAGGTTGGGTTCATTTGCATCTCGCACCATAAAAGCAGTAAACCACACGAAACTTACTGAGTTAAATCCATACAAATGTCTGAACACACTGAGTTACTTTCTTTGCCTCCAAAATCAGATGATTATTATTTAATCTAATTAGTATTACCATTAGGGTTAGCTGATTTTATCTATGTATTTTGATATTAACACTGTAAAATACTGTGAAATTCAACATGACTGACTGGGTTTGAATGCTGCGTTTGCCAAGATAAGTAACATTTTCTCTTGTAATGTAATTTAATGTTAACAGAAAATATTAGCTGTACAAAACTTTAAACTGAGAAATAACTCAAACGAAATGTTTGGAATATTCAACTACTAAGAAATATTTTGCAGCCTCACAGCACAAAAGTATGTAACTTGGGGTCCTTTCAAAAAGCACCACATCTCTACTGTTTTCTGGGCTATCCTGGTAATCCGAGTCAGCCCTGGACTCTGCAGAGGTAAAAAGAATGGCCACAGAAAACAAACACATTTTAGCAAAGCCTGTGCAATTATGTTAAAGTTGATGTGGTTTGGACTGATGGTTCATCTGCAATTGGCCTTCCACTCAAAGCCTGCCAACAGTGAGTTATACTTCTGGGTTTTATGACTTTCTGCCATTCAATAGTGCTGCATCAAAGACGGCACATTCCTGTTCTTTTCTAGGTCTCGAAGATGTTTGGAAATTCTCCCAGAAGATTCATAATCAGCTAATCGGGGATTAAATTGATACAACAAGCAGCCTCTGCCAACATAACTTTAGGGTAACACAATAGTTGTCAACAGAACAGCCACAAAAACGACAGTCACTTGTGAAAGTTTGGACGGTTAGCAATAACAGAGTTGTGTCCTGCAGGTTTGAATATGTTCAGTTTGAGTTGTTTAAGACTGCTAAAATCAGCTGAATCATGGGGTCGATCTGCCTAGCTACAAGTTTTCCACTACTCCAATGGTTTATGAGCTTTTTGAAGTCTTTCTAATGCAAGTAAATACAATACTGGTGGTGGCATCTTCAAAGATTTTACTTAAAAAATGTAATTGTTCCTTTAAATACAACAGAAATATATCCTTCTAATAATTGCTTTTGAAATTATATCAAATATGACAAAACTGTAGCAGTAAGTCTATCAAAGATGTGTTTAAATTTCAGAGCTCCAGCTCCCTCTGTTTTTTTTTTCAGAAGAATTTAAGTTAAAAGACAAAGTTAGGTTGAAAATAAGCTAGAGCAGCCGTTTAATCTTCCAACTGCTGTGGAGACATCGGAACAGCTGCTGCTTATGCTCTGTTGTCAAGATGCACTTCATTCACACCACCTCCACAATTGCTTTTCTCATTCTTCACCGACATTGAAGTATGTGGAAATTTCCATTTCTGTTTACCAGCTTGATCTTCTGGCAGGCTTATTCAGACGCAACCAATCTGAATTTCATGAAACTTGTACAGATGCAGAGGATAAAGAAGAAGTCTATTCATTCGTGATGCTGATCTGAATCCTTTTTATTAATGTTGCAGAATTGGGCTGTGGTCTTCAGAGATATTTTGTCACTCTTAGTCAGGCCTGTTTTTTTTTATCTCATTGCAATGGGATATGTGTGTTTTTGATTAAACTTAGTTCAATTTCACATCAACTTCTTTTGGATTAAAGTAAAGAAGTATATACATTTCCCAATCTTTTGAAGGAAAGTTTGGGAAAGGTGCCTGATTTGTACCAAGCAAACAGCATGAGTCAGCCACAGTGTGGATCCAATTAGAAACCTAAGCCAAAGAAGCACAAAAAGAAGAGAATCGATAGTACAGATGTCAGGATAGACCAAAGCCAATCTAAAAATCCCCTCCATCTCCCACATAAAGGATAAGTATTTTTCATTGTCTCCCTTTGCTTATTGTCCTTTTAACTTTTGTAAGGCAGATAATGCAGGCGTGATTTATCACTGGTCAACAGAGAGGCTGCTGATCGCTGAAAGAGGTTTGCGTTTATGCATTATTCAAAACTTTTTCTAATCTCCCACTTTTCTAATATGGAGGTGGGTGTTCTTTCTTTCAAATGCTTACTGTAGCGCCTTGTGATTCCCAAATAGCATCACCTTTTCAGTGTATACATGTCACCAGGGGGGACAACAACATCACCAGTTTCCTTGAATTGCAAATTTAGGCATGCTCCTTTACATAAATAAACATGCAGTAGTTTCTCTCTTGTCTCTATGAATGAAATTGTTGCAGGTTTAATTGATTACAATGCTACATTTTGCAATGGTTTTTATCACTGTATTAAAACGAGATTAGCATTAAAACCATGTGCAGTTTCCACTGCATTCAAAACTTTTACTGTCTTGGTAAAGCTCTGGTTTGTCTGTTTAAGTTGTTACAATCTTTCTTAGCTCATTAAAATACTTCAAGATTTACTCTACACTTCAAAGAATAAAACTTTAATTTATGTTTTACATAATGGGCAGTTAAACAATCTGTTTGACAAACTTTATTAATGGTTCTTGTAAAAAAAAAAAATAGACATAATATGCATGCTTGGTATACTATAAATAATGGCAGACACACATGCAGTTTAATTCACAGCAGTATTTAGACTTATAAGTATTTATTTTAATGGAAACATCAATTTACCCCCCCCCCCCCCCCATATTTATTTTATTGGAACCTGTCTGTCTTTCTGTCTATTTTACTGTGGTCTCTTAAAGCATTTCTACTGGCTCCGTTCATACAGCATCTCTCAACAAAATTTAACAAAACCACAACAATATTGTAAACCTTGATGCATTTGCAAACAATTATCAAGATATAAAATGTCCAGGCCATTACATCTCCGCTTGGCATTTTAATAGCTCCCGCCTCAAACATCTTTTTGATTGTTACAATAGCATTTACCGTCATCAATAGCCAACCCAATCAATCAGGCTTCATTATTAGAGGCTTGAGTTGCAGGGGAGCATCCATTGAGCTGCAACAGAGTCAGAGGAGCCAAGTGTAAATGAGGTGAGTAATTAAAGAGGGGGTTATTAAGCCTGCTGACCCCTCTGGCCCTCATGAGCAGAGAGAAATGGACCATGAGGCCACATCGCGCCAAGACGACTCATTAGACGAGCTTGGCCACAGATGGTGGCGTCACTCTTCACGCTCCCTTTGCTCTGCACCTCGGATATTTTCATAGCACCAAAAAGTGTTTACACTGCCAGACAGTAGTTTGTTTAAAATACAGTCCTGCTAATATAATTATCATTATTATTATTATTACACATAATTAGTATCTATCTGTCATTATGACATTTCTATGTAATTTGTTCTCTGCATTTCACCCATCTCGCAAGGAACAAGGAGCGGTAAATGTGCAGCGCCCGGGGAGCATTATGAGGCTAATGGTCTTGCTCAGGGACCCAAAGTGGCATTGTGTGGGATTCAAACCAGGGAACTTGCAGCCTTCCCGGGACACAAGCGCCCTGCTGTAACCACTAGGCAACTACTCCCCCATGCCTTAGTTTATATTACATATAAACTAAGGTTTAACCAGTGGCAGCCGGTGGTAACATTTTTTTGAGGGGACACACTAGAGGTCAGATATTACAACACAGAAATAAATTCTATTAGAGCAAAAATCCATCCATGCCTGCTGCTAGATTTTTCAGTCTGGTCAGAAAACTACAAAATACATTGGCAAAAAACTTGTGTATTTTGTAAAACAAAATAAATAAATAAAATACATGCAGAATTTGTCTTTCTCTCCTGTCATTGTTGTTGTCTGACTCTTCTGTTTGAATCTGCATATTTAATTAACATCCCTGCCCCCACATTGAAGCTGAAATGGGTGTGACTTTGATTGACGGGCGTCATAAATCAATAAGATTAGATGAAGAATGGACCAGAAAGGGCTGAATGGCCAGAGGAGGACTTTTAGGTGACTAATAGAGACCAGCATGAAGTCGTTTTTCTGTGTCCATTGAACATGAAATAGTCCCAGCATAAAATCTAATAATGCTTGTTGCATATATAAATCAAGCAGAGCACTATGGCGAAAGCAGTAAGGCTCCACTTGTGAAAGTAGAATCTGTTGGGCTCTTTTTGGCATTAAGACAACAATTCTTATTGCCACATTGCCAGACAGGACACATCCACATAAAAAAAGGGACCAGCATGAAGACACATGGGAGCCAAAATATAAGAATGCACTCATTTTGCCAGCACCCCTCATCACTGTAACTTGTAATCTGTTTAGGCCTGGAAAAAAAGCTAATAAACATAAAAAGAAATAGAAATGCTGAAAACTATTTTTACTTCATAATTCATCTTTTACTGTCGTTACTTATTTTCCAGCCGTTTTGATGGGGTTGGCACCCTGGTGCCCCTTATTAATAAGCCATCACTGAGTTTTACTGTAGAAAAAAATCAGCTTTAGCCAAGCAGGACAAGTTTACAACTGAAAACATGACTTAAACAACTTAATTTCATTAGTTATGTTTGCTCAAAAAAAGTGTGCCTACAGTGATTAGTTTTCCATAGTCATTTCTGGAAAGACCATCTGCCTACATTTTCTGCTGTAGTACTTTCAATATCTTGCTACATCTTCCATAATGTAATGAGCTAAACCTTTCTATATTCTGCACCATATCCACATCTTACTCATTGCTATTCTTCACATCTCAGGGTGTAAATTGGACTGGAAATGAAGGCTAGCCGGTGGATATCCATGTAGGAAGCTGCTAAAGACTTATCCTACACTGCTATTTGGAAATACTGCCTGATTTCCTGTTTAGTGTTTACTTGACGTTCCTCACATCGAGGTATGAGAGGTTAGAGAGAAGAAATAGATGTTTACAGCTAGCTTTAAGCTGCATTACATTTGTCTCAGACGTCAAATTTGTGATCTGGGAAGAACTTCAGACTTGACCTAAGGTTTTAAGTTGGAAAAACAGAAGAAATTCCTCATTATTGTAATAAGAACCACTATTACAAATTAGGGTAATGACGAAGTATTATGAGTAAATTTAAAATCCTAAACTCCCTCCCAATGTGAATTCATCATTTGTAAAGACCCATGTGTTCATCGCGACCGCAAACAAGGTCTGACTTTCCAAAATTGTAATTTCTTCTTTGCTTTTTACTTTATCTGAGCGAAAAAAAAAAAGACCATAGCTCGTGTTTTACAGGCCAGTCTATGTGCAAACCATCGGTTACGGTCATGAGATGTGGATCCTGACCTAAAGAACAAGATCCTGGATGCAACCAGTTGAAATTAACTCCCTTAGTAAGATGGATCTGACCAGAAAGGCTCCTTCACATCTATGGAGGTTTTCTGGGCACATCCTGTTGAGAGGAGGCCCCGATGGAGGCCCAGTACTCACTAGGGGGCCACATGTACATATCTTTCCGGGCCTGAGATGGGTGGATGGATGAATGAATTACAATAATTTTGTGTTCAAAATGCAATTACATTTTTTTTCTGGTAAGAGCTGATACAAAACTAGAGCAAATGAAAGACGTCTCTAAAGGCATTTTGGGTTTGGTACAGAAACGGATGAGCCAGAGGTCAAAGTGAATCTTCTGCCACAGATAAGTTTGCCTCCCTGTAGACATTAACATAGAGTGTGAGATAAAACATAATAATCCAAAGTGCTCTAATGTCCCAATGGCAGTCGACTGATGATAAAAAAAATATTTTAAAATTTTACTCTCATTAACTCCAAACTTTGGCTTTCAGCAAAATATTCACCAAATGACTGGTTAATGTGTGTGATTACAGTGCAACTATAAGCACCTTGTGATTTCCTGTTTTTGTGAACTAATAGGAGCTTTTTTTCTCCTATTAGTTTGATAAAATGCAGTTTCAGGGAGAAACAAATCACTGCAAAATATCATTCTGCCAACCAGTGGATAAACCCTGAGAATAACAAGCACTTTATTCAAGCACGTTATGTACTCAGTTTGGTCAGAGAGCCCAGAATAGAGGCATCCTTGCCCATGGTCATCACCTGTATTACAGAGCAGCATTGTTCTCTAGAGTGTAAACAGTCTAGCCTATCTAATCGCCTGTTCAAATTTGGACATGGCAATCATCTCTCTGATGAGCTGATTGGCACAGAGTCAATCCAAACATGGCCTGTGGCTGTGCTGAAAAGCAGTCGGGTCGTTGCTGTCCAGGAAAATAGGTTCTGTGGTGCTTCTGCTCCAAAATTTTGAGAATACATACTGGAATTACAAACTGTAATTCCCTGGTATTTGTAGTATAACCTTTCTTGAAGGCACTGGACCATGATATTTATATATTTATTTATATATATATATTAGGGCTGGGCAACGATTAAAATATTTAATCGCGATTAATCGCCCTGATTAATCGCGATTAATCGCATTGTATTTACAAACTCCAAGAATGAATTCAAAAGTAGTGTAAAGAGCACTTTTATTTTAATGTTCTGCTGCCATATGAACAAAAGTGTTGTAACATTTGTAGCACTTATTTTATACTGGATATTTTCAACCCATCTATTGAATTTAGTGCACTAGTTGATCTTTTCTTCATAAGAGAACAGCAAGCACTGCAGCCAAAATATGGCCTTTTTTGACCTGCTATATATTAGCCAGTCCCTAAGCTTGATGTATCATGAAACTGTTGACCTTTTGGGTTTTGTGGTTTTTATTTTATTATTACAATTAAATAATAATAATAATAACAATAATAACAATAATAACAATAATAATAATAATAATAATAATGTTATGTTCAGTGTTTTTTCGCTAATCCACCTCTTATATATTTCAATCCTTATGTAATTTTGTCTGTGTTGTGTGCACCTGCCTGTTGCTTTAATCCTTTAATTTCCCCGTCGTGGGATAAAAAAAGGATTAGCTAATGTTATCTTATCTTAAATAACACTTTTTAATATATGTACTGGGTTCTTTCAAGGTCTTAATTACATGTTATGTGTGGGCTCCAGTAACATCCATCCATCCATCCATCCATCCACTGATCTACCTGGATGTTCCCTGGAGGACTGAAACGCCTCAGTCAGAGACGTCTGTGGGTCTGTCGGGGCAGTGAGAGAAGTTTCGTCTCCTCTCTCCGTTTCTGGGGCTCGACGTTTTCATGTTTTTTCACGTGCTTAGATAAATTTGTTGTGTTTCCACTGAAATGAACCGGCTTTTTACAAAACATACAGCTTGATTTCATTTACGGTATTAAAATAAAGCCAAACGGTGCTACTTCCCCTGTTCATGTTTTTTCGCTGCTGCGGTCTCTCTCAGCTGTTTGTTTGTTAAGTTTGTGTGAGAGCTGAGTGGGCGGGCCAGGCTGAGCCTGCGTGCTGATTGGCTGGCGCCGCTGAGCCATGTACGAGAGGGGAGGGGGAGCGGGAGAGTGCTGCCGTGACAGCGCGCTGCAGTCAGCGCGCCTGCTGACTGACACTGACTGAAAGCATGTGAGCAACATGCGTTAATGCGCGATAAAATAAATATCGACGTTAATAGTCTAATGAATTAACGCGAAATTAACGCGTTAACTTGCCCAGCCCTAATATATATATATATATATATATATATATATATATATATATATATATATATATATATATATATATATATATATATATATGTATGTATATGTGAGCTGAAATTTCATTTGTAGTTGAGGAAGAGCAGAAAGAATTTGGTGAGCCACTGAGATTTCCATAAAACTAATCCATGAATTTAAAAAAAAAAGGTAAGAAAACACCCACATCTTCTCTTCACTGTATGATCCCATCAGTTATTAAACAGGGAGAAAAAATGTTTTAACACCCTAGTGCTGACAAGGAAATCAATGTGCAGTTGTCTCGCCTACACTTATTCTATTTCTGTCAAAGGTGCATAATCCATACCAGGGGCACACATTCAGGTGGCATAATGATGTCAAGGAATATTTGTCCTAATTAAGAACACCTGTGGTGATAAGCAGTCATTGCTTTGGTGTTATGATCCCATGAATTCATGGGTTGAAAGTGTTAAACTGACAGAAGCATCAAAATAGAGGAGCAAGTCACACCTACAGTGGCAAAGCACAAGCAAACGAGGGAGAATATATTGCATTTTTTTCTTTCTTAAAATAAACAATATTAATGTGTAATAAGTGATACATCTGGCAAATTAATGTGAATGTGTTGTGTCAAATAGTTGTGTGCTTATATTTTTTTATTGCTAAGTTTTTTAAACTCCAAAACTTTGCAGGAACACCGTGTGCAGCAAGTGTCAAGAATGTAGAACAACTGTGGCAGCTTTTTGATACTGGGGATGTGTGTTTCTACCCAGGACAGCAGCGTCTAGAAGGCATCACAAGAAAAGAAAAATCGTACCTTGTTTTCAGTTTCACAGTCATATGCTTATTCGCAGAATGGAGGTTATTGGGCTTGAGTGCCTTGCTCAGGGCCAGATCGTATGTGGCATTGTGGAAGCTGTATTTGAACCTTCAGCTTTCCGATTGCAAAATGAGAGTCCTTAACCCAAAGTATTGAACAAGAAACATCTCTTGGTGGACTCAGACCTGAACCTCCAAAAGCATCTAAAGACAGTTACAAGGTCGGCTTTCTATCACCTGAAGAACATTTCCAGAATGAAAGGTCTTATGTCTCAGAAGGATCTGGAAAAACTAATCCATGCATTTATCTTTAGTAGAATTGATTACTGTAACAGTGTTTTCACAGGTCTGCCTAAAAAGTGGGTCAGACAGCTGCAGCTGATCCAGAACGCTGCTGCCCGCATCCTCACTAAGACTAAGAAAGTAGAGCACATCACCCCAGTTCTAAAGTCCTTACACTGGCTCCCTGTATCTCAGAGAATAGACTTAAAAATACTTCTGTTGGTCTATAAATCCCTGAATGGCTTAGCACCTAAATACATCACAGACTTGTTATCAGTGTATTAACCATCCAGACCACTCAGGTCTTCTGGCTCCAGCCTACTCTGCATACCTAGAACCAGAACTAAACAAGGAGAAGCAGCATTTAGTTCCTATGCTCCACTTATCTGGAACAAACTTCCAGAAAATTGTAAAGGTGCAGAAAGCCTGAGTTCCTTTAAATCAAGATTAAAAACACATTTGTTTAGGATTGCCTTCAACTGTTCTAGTTAACTGAATCCTATATTTTATTCCTACTTGCTTTTATTCTGTTTTAATTTGCTATATTTTAATCATGTAAAGCACTTTGCATTGTCCCTGTACTGAATTGTGCTATATAAATAAATTTGCCTTGCCTTGCCTTGCCTAAAAGCAAGGAGCTTTCTTCAGCTATTCATCTTATTGATGTTAAACATGTTGATGGCACTGGTTATGTTTTGTTAGGCACATTGTCCGGAAGAGGAAACAACATGATTTCACCATAAACTGGCCACAAGTAGGTGCTCTTTGCAAGGTTTCTGAGAGGTGTTAAAATAATGATCATAACAGTTTTCAGACAGCCCAAGATCACTCAGAAAGCTTTAGAAAGGCCTAATAGTAAGGATTTTTATATGCAAACCAGAAAAGTCCTAATTGCCTCCTATTTAATCCTGTCTGCTGTTGCCATGACCCGTCTAACTACACAGGCAATTAATCATAGTATGATAAGATAAGATAAGATAAGATAAGATAAGATAGGCTTTATTGATCTCACATTGGAGAAATTCACATGTCACATCGGCTCAGTAATCAGTAATCATAGGAAGAAGGTGTCAAGTATGACGAGGTGCTTCATATATATACAGTGTGTCCTCGTTATACCCTGGATCAAAAGGAGTAGGTAAGTAGAAGAAAAAAGAAAATACAAAAAGAAATAAGGCAGAGGATGGCCTCTGTACATTCACGGTGACTATACGCGTGTGTATTGACATATATTCGGGTGTAGTAGCAGCAGAAGTCACTTCTTTCAGGATTATTGCACATATCCTATTAAATAGAAATGCACATTACTTTTTGCATGTTGGTTCTTACAGTTACAGTTATGTTTATTAAATTATACATTTGTTATTGCATGTTGGTTATTACAGTTGCAGTTATAGTTACAGTTGTGGTTACAGTTATAATTACAGTTATTGTTACAGTTATTTTGCAGCATTGTATAATCTGATGGCAGCAGGGATGAATGACCTGCGGTAGCGCTCCTTTTTACAGGCAGGGTGTCTAAGTCTGTCACTAAAGGAGCGGCTCAGCTCCTCTACAGTCTGGTGCAGGGGGTGGAAGGTGTTGTCCATGATGGATGTGAGCTTGGACAACACCCTTCTCTCAGCCACTTCCTCCACAGAGTCCAGGGTGCAGCCCAGGACAGAAGTGGCCTTCCTCACCAGCTTATTAGGCCTCTTTCTGTCCCGCTGTCCCGCTGAATGAAGAAAAGGATCGTTCAGGTCCAGATAATGACCTCGAACGCAGAGTCAAGAAAACTCTCAACTGATTTCAATTCAAGAAAAACTGCAAATACATAGACCAGTCAGTCGCTTGACTTGAACCAAATAGAAAATCTAGAATATAGATATAGAAGAGCCCCCAAAACCCTTTGAGTAAATCACACTTGAACTGTGCATGAGACAAGTTTCTCCATACAAGGAACATTTTTTTTTTGAAAGCGATGCACATTTCATGTTCAATATCTGTTCTATTAAGCATTGCTTAACTCTTCTACTTCATTTGGGTTGATTTGTTTGTATGTGCGGGGTACTTGGGCTTACATACTGTACCTTTCTCTGTTCATAATCATTGGGAGACTGTTGTTTTTGGAACGGTAGGAGGGGCCTGCAGCCTAGTAAGAGCCCCCGCTTAAAACAACCATTTCTAAAAGATTTTTAAGCAAATAGAGACACCATCTGATGAACTAGAAATAGTTGGGGGGATTTTCTGAGCAGTCTCTCATGCTGAGTCCTTCACATTCATCAGGATGGCGGGGAGCTCATACTGCTCCTCCCATGGTGTTACCGTACAGATGAAGGCGGCAGAAGCTGGGCATCCAGATGGAGCAGCTGTTGGGTTTTCCTGAGCAGGGCTGATTATACTGATAAAGCCGATAAAGCCTCTGAACTTTACACCTTCAACACATTTCTCTTGTTCCAGCAACAAACCGTGCCGCTCAATAAATCCAAGCCATATTTGATTTGAGGGACGCACTCACTGCCAACATTAAGATCTGCTTTCCTGCACACCCCGTATTCCAGTTTCCAAGATTAGAAGGACAGAGCTCACACCAGGAAGCACAGCCCTGCACGTCTCCTCCTTCCAACATCCCATGCTTCTTCTCAAACAGAGACAGTCCAAAAGTTACACCGAGAGTGGGAGATTCATTAAACTTTACAGGTACTTTAACTCAGTTCCCTTCCTTTGCCTTTCTGATAGGCGGAATATCCTCTTGAGGGTGCAGATCAGTATTTTGCCGCATTGTGACAGCAATAGATTTCACACATGAAGGGGAGCAGATGAAAGGCAAACAGAATGAGCATTTGAAAATACCCTGTGCGAAGACACGTACAGAATTAACATCTTAAGCAGCTCTGAAATCTCCTCCTTATTATTGCCTACACCTGTGCCTGTGACCCTGCATTCTGCAGTGCAGCTTAGATTCCAAATGCAGAGTGTGTGTTATCAAGCTGCTGTCAGTATATGCAGGCAATGTATTCTAACAACTGTCACCATATACCTCAAATGAAGGGCTTGTCTTTACATTAGCCTTTTGGAAGAAAAAAAAAGGCCTATATTTGCCATCGCCATTGTTTTCTGTAAAGCAAGATCTGCCTTGTTCCAAACATATGAGAACACACAAAGGGCCACTGAGAAGGTATAATCGAGGCAATGCCCCAGTTCTGTCAAAATGTTGCCTCGCTCAGTCCTCCCTGCTTTTTTTCTGCAGTGCTTTGTTGCCTGGCTTGGCTGCGAGAATCAATCCGCACTTTACACCTGGGGTACGGTGGCCGCCACTGGCATGTGTGAGTTACAAAGGAAGCATTAACGAAAGCCCTTTTTTACTCCCAGGTAGTTGACGATTTAAATGGTGCACTTTATCAATGAAAGGAAGAACAACAATTCATTTTAAAACTTAATTAAAATAACTCTTGAAAACCAGACAAAATGCAGGCCAATGACAGAGATAATATATTTTTAGAAAGATAAAGAAAGGATGATGATACGGATAATAAACCTTTTATATTCCTTCTACGCACTTAGAACTTTGTCTTATTATATGTGTTTTATGTGCAGCAAAATACTTCCATGCATAAAAGCCCAGGACTTGTAAAACTTCTCCTCTAAATCATGGAAACTTTTCAGACGGTGGAACACATTAGTGCGTGAGCTAACACAGCCTGAAGCAAAATGTATGGACAGAAAAAGCAGCACAGGTTCAATGAACGTGAGCTGAATTCTTATTCTCAGCTGTGGGTCACGGGCAGTGACCTGTCTCCAATCTCAGTGACAGATCCAAATGTCTCCGGGAGCAAAATGACAAAGATTAACTGTCCCTTGGAACTTGAAGGCTCATAATTAATGCCGCCTCACTTCTCTATGTGCACTGAATTGATAGACTTGCCATTTAGGGGTCAGTCATAGCATGATTGGATAGACATTCCCAGACATGTCTTTGTCAGGTTTAAGCCGGCATCGATCTGTTAGTGGATATTTTAAATTTCTACACCGATGATATTATTTGCACTTAGTCTAAAAACACATAATGATTATGGCTTTTGTTTAAAACAGAAAAGGAATGCTTATTCCTATCTCAGCTAAAATTATGAAGCATATTGATTACTGCAGTTATTATAATCCCATACATAACACTCATTATTTTGATAAGAACAAATATATAGAGTTAAAACCTACTAACTTAGGTCAGAATTTTCAATAGCTTATGCATCATGACAAGCTGCTGTTCGCTGTTTAATTTTAGTAGGCTAATCTTTAGCCTGTTGAACAGACATGACTACCACTTGTAGCTAGCCAAGGCTTTTGAAAATAGTGTTAAAAAAGAGTCTGCCCTGTAGTTTTTAAACCATGACTGTCCATGTTTTTGGGGTGTGGAAATATTTGCATACAGTTGAATTTGCCTTTTTGCAACAAACATAAAAGTAAAACACTGTGACTAACCAACAAGAAGTAGAGGAGATACTGTCTATCTATCTATCTATGTATCTATCTATGTATCTATCTATGTATCTATCTCTATCTATCTATCTATCTATCTATCTATGTATCTATCTATCTATGTATCTATCTATCTATCTATGTATCTATCTATCTATCTATCTATCTATCTATCTATCTATCTATCTATCTATCTATCTATCTATCTATCTATCTATCTATCTATCTATCTATCTATAGAGAGAGACAGAGAGAGAGACAGAGAGAGAGAGAGAGAGGAGAGGCAATGCTTTGTTGCTTTATGCTCTTAGGAAGTGAAGACACCTCTGGTTCATCCAACACTCGCACACGTTTTATCAAAAGAGCTTCAAACAGAAGAAACATCTGACAGAAAAAAAATGTCGATGTTTTGAAACAAAATTTCTAAAGTCATTGCATACCCTGATGACAGTAGCAGGTGCATGCCTATGAACACGGAACAGCTTCTTTTCCAATACGTCTGCGTTGTTTTGAATGCAGCACCATCTTGTTTACCAGCTGTGGTAAGAATACGGGTTGATTGGCTTAGTCTGGCAATGATTGGGTAAAATTTCAAAACTGGTTCAGTTGACTTGAAGGTCTGCCTTTCATTACCTCTAACTGTACTCTGTAAATCTCCTGAAGCTGACATTGTAATTTATCCTTTTTAATCTCTATGATCTTAGAGTTAATTACGTGAAACTTTATATGTTATACGCCTAGTTATTAATGAACAGCTTTGCAGACACGTTCCATACCTACACATTTATAGATAGATAAGTAAATGATTCCTCCCATCCGTTGTTAACCCTTTCAGGGTTGGGAGGGGTTGGGTGGTGCCTATGTTCAGCAGTCTTTGGGTGAGAGGCAGGGTACACCCTGGGCAGGTCCATCTGGTCCATCATACAGGACGAACTCAGAGACACACACGACAAACAACCATGAACCCACACTAATACCTAAGGGCAATTTAGAGAGACCATATAACCTAACAGACATGTTTTTGGACTGTGGAAGGAAGCTGGATAACCCTGGGAGAACCCACACATGCACAGGGAGAACATGCAAACTCTGTGCAGAAAGAATACATTTAAAAAAAATAAATGAACCAACTTTAAACTCTGCATGTTGAATTTGGATACAATAGCACAGTGCAACAAAACTGGAGAAATGAAGGAATCTGTAACTATAAAAATGTGAGAATCTACTTGCATTTCAAAATGTTTGAGAAATGTTTGACAATGATTTTCAGTTTTGTTAAACCACCAATGGTGGATCCCTGTTGTGGTTTAATCCTAGGCCTGGTATGCATGCTTTATTTTTCTGAGTCTAAGGTGGCAACGCTACTTCCAGGTGAGAGAGGTTTTTATCATAAAGCATTTAGCTATTCCGTTTTTTAATTATGGCAGTCTGTGATCAATAAAACATAGTCAGAGCTGGTTCTGGATGGAGACTTTGTGACTGTGTCAGCTGAGGTTGATTCTGATGGCTGACGGAAACACTGAATTGCACTGATCTTTGTGTGGAGTACAGTGCAGTAAACAGCCTGGGAAAAAAAAAAGGCTCCCTCCTACCTCAGAGTGGGCTTTGCAAATCCCTCCATTGAAGTGGGCTTATTTCTTAACAGTGCTTCTACAATTTTGTATGGATCCCCCAAAATCCTCTTTGTGCACAAACACCCACAATGAAGTTGGCAAATAAAGAGAAAGAATGTCCTGTCGTGAAATATAGTCTGATTCATAATCAATAGAAATGGGTGTGAGAGATGGAGTCCTATTTTCTGCGCCAAGAGTGAGACACAGAGTGGGGTGAGTGTATCAATTTCAGCTCAGATGGACAAAATCCCCAACGATGAAAGCTGCAAGCAGAAATGAAAGGGAATCATACAGTGCTGTGTGGAGGTAAAGTCCTTTAGCCTAGGCTTACCCAAAGTCCATGCTCATAAAATAAGCAGTGTTGTTTTTAATGGTAAAAAGAGACAAAACACTTCAAATTCTTTCAGAGATGTCAGGAAATAAATATGAGGGGATCTATGTCTAATTCTCCCCTGCACCAACCTCTGAGAAAATTGTAAGTGGATAGTGAACAGCTCAATTTGTCTTGATGTAATTTAATGGCCGGTACCTGTTATGGGCTCAGTCCGATGCAGTAAAACACAATGAGTAAAAATGCTTCTCAGGAAGCAGGCTGAAGTGCCTGGTAGATCCCTGAAAGCTTTTCAATTTTCCGACACAGTCCTCGGTAAAAAGGCCAACAAAGACACAAAAAAGGAAAAGGGAAAAACTGACACACCAAAAAATTAAAGACGCAGTTTGTAAATGGTTTAAATGAAGAGTTTAATTTAAAGTGTCACGACTGAAATCACTACCTAATGGTAGGAACAAATGTGATCAGTAGGGTACAACAATCTCACTTGACCAAAATAATAATAATAATAATAATAATAATAATAATAATAATAATAATAATAATAATAATAATAATATAATAATAACATACTGGAATACTGAGCACAAAATTCAGAAATTCCAACTTTTTCTGAAACACAGATGTTTTGTAATGTCCCTGGAACGCAGCATAATTAACATTTACCTAAAGCTAAACTTGGTGCTAACTTTAGTTTAGGATGTTGCTAATACGCTAAACATAATATCTAATCAAGACTGCCACATCTCTGACATTTGGTCTTGTCTTTCTCACTCTGTTCAGACAAAACTCATGCCAAAGAAGGAAAGTGGTTGATAAACACAAAAAAACATTTCTTTCCATAGGAGGCCTGTGATTGGTCATTTTAGAAACAGTGGCAGTTCTGAGTTTGTCTTTTTTTTTTTTTTAAATTGGCAGGACTCCTCATCAATGGGATGTCCTTATTTTTTGGCGGGTGACACAAATACAGGTACACACCTGTCTTTGTCAGTCAGTCTTAATGTAGTGTCAGAGTCCACAGACGGTGTGGAGCATAAATTAAACTTCACAATGAGATTGTAGCAGTTTACATGGTGTGTTTTGGCTATTAAACTAATATCCCTTGGCATATGCCAGTCTAACATTCTATAGTTGGCTGATAACGCTCCATGATTCATCAATAAATTAAATTGTAGTTATTTACATTCATTTTGATTTGTACAGTGTATGGATCCTTGGCTACTGTATCGATATATATGCAGTGAAACCAAAAAGCCCAAATGAACACTGAGCGTTTTTCAACCAAATCAACAAGAACAACACAAAAACCTCATCACATCCAGACTCTTTACACAGAGACCAGTGTGTTGTGCACTCCGTGTGAAGGAGATTCCAGCTGGGGAGAAGTGTATACACCCTTAATTTTCAAGTTTCTCCGTTTGGAGTTCAAATGCAAAATGTATTTGTCCAGCTGTTTTTCTGCTTGCATTGACCGGGTAGAGGGAGGAGGAAGAGAAAATAGAGCAAGCAGTGACGTGTCTGGCTTTTGATATAATTTTGCAATGGTCACAGCTAAATTCATAAATACAAGTTCAGTCATTACAGTTTTTTTTTATTGTTGCTCACATTGATCAGTAAGAAAACAGGTTTTTGATTTTGCACCAATTCCTGCACAGGGTTAAAATTATTGCGTAACATAGCACAGAATAGAGAAGCCTTCTGTACAGAAATCTCACAGTGCCTCCTGTAATGAATTGATAAAATGACTGAAAAATGTTTCAGTTGTGTTGAACCTCCCCTGCAGCAGATTAATAGACCGTACCATACTCCAAGCTCTAAACCAAAGTTGCCAAATCATTTTCACTGTAGTCTTGCTCTATACCCTCAACGTAGATGTGTGAATAATGCAATTATGCAAACACAGAGTTCCCCCACCTTTGCAAAGCAGACAGCTATGAGGGAATTATCTTCTATTGTTACTTTGATTTGGTCTGCTCTGCTCAGAGAAAAGTCAGGTGGGTCCATTAGGACGCCATGGATCATAGTATATGCCAGAGTATCTGACAGGATGACAAAATTTGCGGGAACTGCTTGTCAGGAAAAGTTCTGGGCCACAAAAGCACCAGAATATCCACCCTCCTCTTCAATTGTACATCTCAGAAAACAGATAACATAATGTGTTAAGAAAAGACCTCTTTTTAAGGAAGCATTTTAGCCTCACTGCTATCACTGATATGTTTCTGTTATGTGTCATAAATTTTTATTTTGAATAAAAAAAATAAATCTATTTTTAATGTTCTTTTAATTGTTTTATACTGTATTTTGCTGTAAAGCACTATGTGATTGTTGCCTCAGGAAGGTGCTATATAAATAATATTTACTTACTTTACTTCAATCAGTAAATCAGTAATTTTGACTCCATATAAAAATCTACATTTATAGATATATTTTACTGCTTCACAGTAGGAATAATGCATAGTTGCATGGGTGCATTTTTTATTTTATTTTATTTTATCAATGGAAAATAACCAATAGCATCTATTTGTTATAAAAAAGTGAAAACAATTCAATGGAGGATACCAATTTTAGACAGACTGACATAATATTTGACTAAGTATGTCTTTCTTACATATCTAGCTGTTTCTACAGACAGGAAAATGACATCCTTTAGCCCCTCAGAGAGAGCACCCACACAGAGATCTGACATGTCAAAAAAAGCTTGTCTGTATTAATAATTACTGTGATCCAAGACGCCTCCTTGTGCTTTATTAGCCCCCCTGCAGTAGCTTTGGCTACTTTAAAACCTATTTAAAGTTTTAACGCTTGGAACGTACAAACAGAGAGGGAGTGAGGGAACCCAAGGTTTATGAGAGGCAGAAAGATAAAATAGGTGTGGGCAAATTAGCTATTTGACAGTAGCCTTGTTAAAAGGTTGGATCATGTCCAGTTTGGATTGCTTTACTGGCTGCAACGAGATGAGAGCTCCCATATCGCAGCTTTGCTACCCACTGAAGGGTGCATTAGGGTGTAGTGTTGGCAGCAATATGGCTTTTTTACATTTAACAATCTGGACTTCGACTGAGTGGAAGGACTCCAGAGGCAAGCTGACAGAGGGGAGCGTCCCATCACTTGTCAGCATTGTCAGGGGGTAATTCCTTATTATCCTGAGTCTATTGGGCGCTATTCATGCCTTTTATCATTTCCATTGGCTTTTCTTTTGTGGCTCACATCAGAGAGTGATGGGAGGTCTGGAGGGGATATATGTATATAAATATGTTGAAAATTGGCTCAGTATGGATTCCTTTGGCCATGCAGACCTCTTTGTTGGACGCAGACAGAAGTGGCTTTTATGTGTCTGCCAGCAGGGCCACAGCTCTTTCCATCAATGGCATGCCATTCAGGAGATAACCATCAGCTGGCGGCCCACTCCACTGACACCACCACTTCCTCCAGCAGTCAGCAGATTACATTTTAGAAGTTGACAGCTTGTTATCACCTTGGATAGTAGGAGGGCTTAATCTTTTGTTCTTTTCTGACTCCGGGAGGGCTGAGGAATCAGCAGCTCAGGCCACTGACTCGAGTAACTTCATTGCTTGTGCCCTCTGCAATGACACACATGGTGAATGGGCCACTCTTTTCATCTTCCTCTAAGAGTGTCCATACTTTGTAGAGGGATTACCGTGATGGAAGTCTTAGAATTGCACAATGATATCCGTTCAATGTGTCTCACTGGCTGACAGGGGATGGGGTAAAGTCTGATTTGATAATGAGCACGGCGGATTCTGTCTGCTGGGATGGATCGCTGCTCCTAAAGCAAGGATTATCCTTCAGGAACAATCATTTGGAATGCCTCGCAGAACAATAACCATGACTATACCAGATGAGGAGAATGGCATGGTTCTCGTACAATAGTAACCTATACAGCTAGACTAAAAGACTTTAAAAATCTTTTTTTTTATTAAACTTATGTGTATAAATACTAACTTTGCAAAAGGGTTTTCAGAAAAGATACTTTTTTTTCTAAAATAAACCAAATGTCACGTATGTTCTTATTTAGTATGTTGGGAAGAACAGTAAGTATACATTATTTAAAGGAGTCATTGCCTGGAAATCTAAAGTTTTCATGTTAAAACTTGTGTTTTGGTGTTGGGCCTCAGTCAAAACCTTCCAGAAAATCAAGAGTGTGAAAAATGACCTGTTTTTGTGTGTGTGGGCTCTTTGTAGAAACCAGAAAAACCCACAAGAGTGTGTTCTCCACAAAGCGAGATTTTAGTGCTCCTCCTTGATTTACGTCACTTGTGGAAGGACGCTAACGTAAGTCACACCTGCCTCTCGTCAACCACCTGAAATCACTTAGTTGCGTCATCGCCACTAACAAGTTGTGTTAAAAGTAGAGATGTCCAAACGTCACACTCATGTCAACTGCTCTGTTGTTTGTTGCCAAAATAAGAAAGCTAATGTTTTCAGTTTGCCTGCATCTGTGGACCAAACCACCAGGGAGCAGTGGATTAAGTTAATCTTTGGTAACAATGTTCTGGTGACTCTCCCTGCAACTCTTTATGTATGCACTTCACAATTTACACCCGAGTGTTTCGTTAACTCCGGATAATACCAGGTGAAGACTGCATCGAACCCGCGTTTGGAGAAAGGGGTGATTCCAACAATCAGGGACTCATCTGTAGTGCAGTCAGTAAGTGCACTACAGATGAGTGTCAGGATTTGTTTATGGATGAACTCAGAACACACACAGGACAAAAGTTTGAGAGGTTTATTGAAGGGTAGATGACTGATGGAAGATGTAACCAGAGGTGCAGGAATACAACGGCTCAGGGGTGCAGGTGAAGGCAGGGGCTGACGGCCAGGAGAGAGAGTCCAACAACGCTGAGCGGGGTGGCACAGAGCAGAGCCTTCTCAGAGCGGCTAGTCAGGTTAGCAAATCACTGGGGACACCAGAACACAGAGCAGAACCTCCCAGGAACAATGGTGAGGCACAAAGTCTTTCAACGTGGCAAACTAACCTTAAATCCGAAACCAAGGCAAGGACGAGGACTGGCATGGAGTGGATGATTCAGAAGACGGACCAGCACTAAAGTGAGGCAGAGGGAGGTTTAAATAGGAAGACTAACAGGTGACATGCATCTGACTGAATAATTACTAACAGGTGTGACTGACTGCAAGGAGAGTGAAGTGAAGGCTGGGTGGAAGGGAAGGCTGAAGTGAGGGGAAGGAGAAACTAAAAACAATAAATAAAGTTAACCCCTAACTAGAACTAAAACAAGGTGGAAAAACCGAAAACCAATGGCAACAAAAGCCGAATCAAAACTAAACCATGACATTACCCCCCCCTCAAGGCCGGTCTCCGGACGGCCTAACAAACTAAACAACAACCAACCTAGGGTGGGTGGAGGGTGGTACGGATGGCGGGCTAGGGTCAAACAAAACAGATCAAAGCAGGGTGGGTGGAGGGTGGTACGGATGGTGGGCCAAAATCAAACAAAAAAAAAAAACTACCCACTCAGGGCGATCTGAAACAAAAGGAAAAACAAAAGCGGACTAAAAGGGGTCACTAACAACCCCTGGTAAGCAAAACAAGAACGTCTAGCAGATGCTGAAAAGCAAACATCGCCACAAGGAAAGTCAGGCGAACATTGCCACAAGGCAAAACGGGCAAGGCCAGATGTGCTAACGCCAGAGGGAGAACAGGCGCACGACAGCGGCAAAGGGAAGGAACGGGCGCACGACAGCGGCAAAGGGAAGGAACGGGCGCACGCCAGCGCCAAAGGGAAGGAACGGGCGCACGACAGCGCCAAAGGGAAGGAACGGGCGCACGACAGCGCCAAAGGGAAGGAACGGGCATACTTAACGCCAAAGGGAAGGAACGGGCGTACTTAACGCCAAAGGGAAGGAACGGGCGCACGACAGCGCCAAAGGGAAGGAACGGGCGCACGACAGCGCCAAAGGGAAGGAACGGGCGCACGACAGCGCCAAAGGGAAGGAACGGGCGCACTTAACGCCAAAGGGAAGAAACGGGCGTACTTAACGCCAGAGGGAAGGAACGGGCGTACTTAACGCCAAAGGGAAGGAACGGGCGCACGACAGCGCCAAAGGGAAGGAACGGGCGCACGACAGCGCCAAAGGGAAGGAACGGGCGCACGACAGCGCCAAAGGGAAGAACAGGCGTACGACAACGCCAGAGGGAAGAACAGGCGTACGACAACGCCAGAGGGAAGAACAGGCGTACGACAACGCCAGAGGGAAGAACAGGCGTACGACAACGCCAGAGGGAAGAACAGGCGTACGACAACGCCAGAGGGAAGAACAGGCGTACGACAACGCCAGAGGGAAGAACAGGCGTACGACAACGCCAGAGGGAAGAACACGCCGGGGCGTGAGGGAAACGCCGGGGCACAAGGGAAGCAGAAACATCTAAAATGCCAAGGAACTAGAACGGAGGGCGTACTAAAACGCCGGGGAACCGAGGGCGTCCTAAGACGCTGGGGAACCACAAATCAGAGGGCATCCTAACATGCCGGGGAACCAAGAATCAGAGGGCGTCCCAACACGCCGGGGAACCAAGAATCAGAGGGCGTCCTAACACGCCGGGGAACCGAGAATCAGAGGGCGTCCTAACACGCCGGGGAACCGAGAATCAGAGGGCGTCCTAACGCGCCGGGGAACCGAGAATCAGAGGGCGTCCTAACACGCCAGAGAGCCAAGAATCAGTGGGCGTCCTAACACGCCAGAGAACCGAGAAACAGAGGGCGTCCTAACACGCCAGGGGACTAAGGAACTAAGAGGCCAAAACAAAAACCAAGGAAGCTCGAACCAGCCAAAGCTAAGGAGCATGAAACAGCTCAGGGCCAGGGGTCAGAAATCTAAGTGAGCGCTAAGACCTAAGGAGCGCTGGAAACTAAAAGCGCAGGACAAAAATAAAGAATCAAACCAAGAACTAGAAAATAAGGCAAAACTAGAGCAGGGATAACACCACAAAAGAAAAACTAAGGCAAAACATAAAATCAAAACACTAAAGCAGAAAATGAAACTAAAGCTAACTACGAATGAAGGAAAAAAGAAAAACTAGGACTTGAACAAGTACACTAACGTGACAACTAGAGAGCTAAAGCTAAAATGACAAAGCTAAGCAAACCTAGAAAACTAAGGCAAAATCTAGACTCCTAAAACAGAGCTGGAAAAATCAAAGCAAAACAGAGACTAAGCACTCTAAGAAAACAAAGAACCCCCTAAATAATTCTAAACTGAGGAATTCTAAATCACTCAAAATTAAAGCCGAGCTTAACAAAATAAAACAGAAAGCACTGGCCATAAGGGCGTAGGCAAAGACGGCTGCTAAGCCGCAAGAGTTCTCGTGGAGGTCGTCCTGGACGAGGCAGGCGGCGGAGCAGCATCGCCCGACTAAGCCCTTGAGGAGGGCGGCCCTGACGGGGCAAAGTCAAGCGGCCTGGAGACCGCGGTCGGCAGCTCTGGCCGAACAGAAAAGTCAAAGGCGGGCGCCGTGGTGGACGGCCCCGACGAGGCAAAGTCAAGCGGCCTGGAGACCGCGGTCGGCAGCTCCGGCCGAACAGAAAAGTCAAAAGCGGGCGCCGTGGTGGACGGCCCCGACGAGGCAAAGTCGAGCGGCCTGGAGTCCGCAGTCTTTGGCTCCGGCCGAACAGGAAAGTCTGGTGCGGGCGTCGTGGAGGACGACCCCGGCACGACGAACTAGAAATAGGAGTAGCATCAACTAAGGCCTCATCCTGAGGCGAAACTACTCCCTCGGAGGCCTCGGCCTGAGGCGAAACTATTCCCTCGGAGGCCTCATCCTGAGGCGAAACTACTCCCTCGGAGGCCTCATCCTGAGGCGAAACTACTCCCTCGGAGGCCTCGGCCTGAGGCGAAACTACTCCCTCGGAGGCCTCATCCTGAGGCGAAACTACTCCCTCGGAGGCCTCATCCTGAGGCGAAACTACTCCCTCGGAGGCCTCATCCTGAGGCGAAACTACTCCCTCGGAGGCCTCGGCCTGAGGCGAAACTACTCCCTCGGAGGCCTCGGCCTGAGGCGAAACTACTCCCTCGGAGGCCTCGGCCTGAGGCAGGGCGGCTCCCTCGGAGGCCTCGGCCTGAGGCAGGGCGGCTTCCTCGGAGGCCTCGGGCTGATCTGCGTCGGCCGGCGGAGCGGAGCTTTCAGCGGCCGGCAGAGCGAAGCCTTCAGAGGCCGGCAGAGCGGGGCTTACGGTGGCCGGCAGAGCGGAGCTTTCAGCGGCCGGCAGAGCGAAGCCTTCAGAGGCCGGCAGAGCGGAGCTTACGGTGGCCGGCAGAGCGGAGCCTACGTCGGCCGGCGGAGCGGAGCTTTCAGCGGCCGGCAGAGCGAAGCCTTCAGAGGCCGGCAGAGCGGAGCCTACGGTGGCCGGCAGAGCGGAGCTTACGGTGGCCGGCGGAGTGGAGCTTACGGTGGCCGGCGGAGCGGAGCTTACGGTGGCCGGCGGAGCGGAGCTTTCAGCGGCCGGCAGAGCGGAGCCTACGGTGGCCGGCAGAGCGGAGCTTACGGTGGCCGGCAGAGCGGAGCTTACGGTGGCCGGCAGAGTGGAGCTTTCGGGTGGAGGCGGAACCATCTCTTCAGCTACCTCGGACGCTGCCGGGCTACAGGCTTCAGAGGGCGGGTCCTCCTGAACCCCCTCAGGGGAACTGAGCGGAAGCGAGTCTTCGGAGGCCTTAAAGCGTCGGAGTGCCCGGCGTCCTAGCCGGGAGGAGCCAGACGGGGGTACAGAGGCTGTCAGAGGGGTGGCTGCAGGCCCACGGGGAAGAAGGTCGTCCCGGTCACCGTAATAGAAGCTCCACAGCTGGTCCTCCTCGACATGTGGGGCTGTGATGGATGGGACATTGAGCTTTACTCGGGGAGCCAGCTGCGAGTCATAGAGGTGGTGACATAGGCGATGAAGGGATCTGCGGCTTCTCTTCTCGTGCCCTGGGGTAGCGGCAACAACGCCCACGTAGAACACCTGGGGAGTGGAGTCGGCCTTGATCGGCGGCGCAGGGTCCTGGGCAGAAGCCATCCTGGCGTACCTCTCTTTCATCAGGCGTTCGCACATGTCCAGGTATGCACGGATCTCCGGGGTGTCAGCCCCTGCAGGTAAGTTCCATGTGGTGTCTGAGTCCATCCTTTTGGCTGGTCCGTACTGTCAGGATTTGTTTATGGATGAACTCAGAACACACACAGGACAAAAGTTTGAGAGGTTTATTGAAGGGTAGATGACTGATGGAAGATGTAACCAGAGGTGCAGGAATACAACGGCTCAGGGGTGCAGGTGAAGGCAGGGGCTGACGGCCAGGAGAGAGAGTCCAACAACGCTGAGCGGGGTGGCACAGAGCAGAGCCTTCTCAGAGCGGCTAGTCAGGTTAGCAAATCACTGGGGACACCAGAACACAGAGCAGAACCTCCCAGGAACAATGGTGAGGCACAAAGTCTTTCAACGTGGCAAACTAACCTTAAATCCGAAACCAAGGCAAGGACGAGGACTGGCATGGAGTGGATGATTCAGAAGACGGACCAGCACTAAAGTGAGGCAGAGGGAGGTTTAAATAGGAAGACTAACAGGTGACATGCATCTGACTGAATAATTACTAACAGGTGTGACTGACTGCAAGGAGAGTGAAGTGAAGGCTGGGTGGAAGGGAAGGCTGAAGTGAGGGGAAGGAGAAACTAAAAACAATAAATAAAGTTAACCCCTAACTAGAACTAAAACAAGGTGGAAAAACCGAAAACCAATGGCAACAAAAGCCGAATCAAAACTAAACCATGACAATGAGTAGTGCACTTACTGACTCCTTGTGTAACTTCTTACCTACCAAATTATGGCAAACTGCTAATGTTGCTAATGCAACTTCCTCATTTAAGATATACATTTCTAGCGTTTGCGGTTTAACATCTCCTTATTTTATTGCTTTACTATGTGGATGTTTGTAAACTGCTCCATGTGTTTGTGTGTCCCTGAGCAAAGGGCCGCTATCACAAAGTGCTAATATCACGCTGCTAACCAGTAGGATCTCCATAGGAACACATGAACACACGTACATGCAAGTCTAATTCTTGCGCATAACCTCACGAGAAAGAAACGAGGCATCAAAAAGGGCCAGAATGAGCTCTATTAACTTTTGTCCTAAAAATTTCCAAACATGAATTTGAAGATATTCAGAAGGATTGTATAACTAAAATACCAGACTACTTTAAATGTCACAAACATTTTATTTAAATTTTTTACATTTGCCTGTAAATCAATTCACCTCTGGAAATAGGCCTTTTCAAAGGTGGACATCAAAGAAACAGGTTTTGTAGCCAATGGATTTGTCTTTCATTTGTCTATGACATTTGGGAAGAATAACATGATCCCTGTGGCATGAATACAGTATATCATCCTGACATTATCCATCTGTGGGATGGCTTATAATCCACTGCTGTGGGTGAACTTCTTATTCTGCCCAAAAACATGAATAACAGGTGGTTTCTGAACATCTCCCAAAAGCTACTTTTTACAAAGGGGAGTGGTGGCTTAGTTGTTAACGCTGAGACACTGAGACACTCTGGGTCACTGAGCAAAAGCGTTATCCCCAGAATGCTCCCCGGGTGTTGCACAGTGGCAGTGCACTACTCTCTAAGGGATGGGTTAAATGTACAGAACATAATGTATGGTGCAATGACAAAATAAAGATGATTATGATGATGGTTCACCATGAGCCACTACTTAGCCCAGAAGCTGACATCTAACAATTCCGAATGAATTGCAGAAGTTATGAAAAAATAAAAAAAGTTTTAGCTTAAATTTGATATATTTCCAAATCAAAGCTTTTGAAAAATATGGCATAAAAGAGTGTATTGTTCCACATAGGACAACATCAGCATACCTACCTAAACATTTTAAAATGTCAAAGGCAGAATATGCTAAATAATGCCAGAATGTTTTACCAACACTATAAAAACAAAACTTATTTTGTAACCCTGTACTGTATGCCTTCTTTTAAAACCCCTTCTTCACTGATAGAATAATGAGTACAGTAACCTTGAACAATAGCATTTATTATCCCTCCTCTGCTTTTTAAGCTGCGAGATATTTCCTTGGTGAGAGCAGCGGTTATATAACCTCTTACACTGTTCCCACTCTCTTTTTGAACGTCTTCTCCAGTCTGTAGTATTCCCACACCACTTGAAGATGTCTGCAATGCTAAAACTTTCAGCTTTTTTTTCTGAAATTAGTTTTGTTTTTTTATCTGTTAGCTGCTGTAAAGACAAGCTTTTTGACTGAAACATTATGTTTCACTTTTAAAAAACTCACACTAATGCCTCAGTGACAGAAAAATCAAAACGCTTATGTAACACACCAGTGCTGTCTGATGAAATCAGCTCTGCTATCAAGGTTTTGCTTTGACAGAAGACAAGGGGATAATGTGTATTTCCACAAACTTTCAGGAAAGGTTAAAGGTTGTAGCACTCAGGCTGGTAGGAATGATTGGTTTAAGTTTTCACTTTGTAAAGTCCAGTAAAAGTTCAGCAAACTTCTAACTTTAAGCACGTGCTCAAGCTAATAGTGCTGGTTCAATGTTTTTTGAACCTCCTAGAAAGAATTAGCTTTTTATGTATCATTACCACCACAGAAAGATTTACCAGGAAGGGAAATTTACTCAACACGCTGTTTGTTGCACATCTCCCAGAAAAGAGAGCACAGACGAGAAGGAGATGAAGCTGAAAATTAGATGCAGTCATATAGCCAGAACTTTATCTTAGGAGTATAAAGTATAAGGTTAAAAAAAACATACAGACAAATCACAATATTAGCTCTTGTTTGATAAAAGTCAGCCACTGATATAAAGCAGACAGAATACATCAAGCATTATTGATTGTAATTTGTTGTTTAGGAAGCGCTTTAAAGATACATAGCAGGTTTTCTTTTTGTCCATAAGCAAATTTTCAAAAAAGATGAAGAAAAATGGAGAATGCAGGCTACAAGTTCAACTGCAAGAAATTACTTTAGTTGTCTATTGTTGATTTCAGAGAGTAATGTTTTACTTCGAAAAATTGCTCTCCCCAGAATTGAATTTCTCAATTTTTTTTGTCTTCCCTGTCACCCATGGATATTTTTAATATGGAAGTCAAATTTCAGATAATGAATCAATGCAGTGTTCAATGCGGTGTTCATGAAGCCCAGTCATTGAGATCGGCTTCAGTTTCACATTCAAACTACATGAATGCCTATTTGCCAATTTATTTGCCAGTGTCTCGTATTAACCTGTATCGTTTATAGCTTTTTTCTGAAATAGAGAGCACCAAAGCAATATAGAATGCCTTATCTTCCATACTATGGAAAAGAATGACAGCATCACAAGACAACATTTGTGAGTACTGCGTTCAAAGACATTTTTTAAAATCTGCCTCACTGTTGGATCCACCCCGTCTCTGGTCTCATTATGTTTTATTTCCTTTGGAGTTTAAAAGGCTTCTCAGCATGGTGTTGTGGAAAAGGGCAACCTGAAAGTCCCAGAGCCACCAGCAGGACTGGCAAGACATGCGCTGCTGCGCAGGAGGGGGCTTCGAGCTGTTTGCCTGTCTGTGGCTCAAAATATGCATCTTCAGTGCTTCTGAGTGCTCTGTGAAAAATCATAGTATATGGTTTCTTTCTTATTTTAAGTTTCTTTCTTCACAGCTGGTCTTTCCTACCCATTATCATTTAGATTTCCATCATTTCCAACTTACTGATTTTTTTTTTCTTCTAAATATTTAAATTTTAGGGTTTGCTGTGATTTTCAGTTGTGCACTCATTCCATCTTTCATAAGTCAATAAAAAACCCTAACTGTGAAGCAAAAACGTAGAATTTTTTTAAAAGCTTTTTTGGGTTCTCCTTACCATTTGTGTACATTTTTTCACTGACCTTTGTCAGATATGGAATGCGAAAAAATAAAATCTGTTTCAGAATTGGTGTGCAGGATCAGATGGCAGGGTAAACAGATTACGTTGCAAAGCTCCCATGGCACAAGCCCCAGCATTAATGTTAACGGAAAACCACACAACCTTACTGTTGCCTCTGAGCTGCTCCATTTTAAATCCAATCGGCATGACCTGGGTCTGGAGGAAGCTCAGGAGACAGCGATGCAGACAC
Organism: Fundulus heteroclitus; assembly: GCF_011125445.2. Lineage (NCBI taxonomy): Eukaryota > Metazoa > Chordata > Actinopteri > Cyprinodontiformes > Fundulidae > Fundulus > Fundulus heteroclitus. The sequence goes on from NC_046364.1 coordinate 34,912,557, forward strand.
CTGATAACAATGCACTCATTTTTCTTTTCGGTGCAACCTAGGTGTCAACAGAAATGGTTCAACTGCCACCTGAGGTGAACATAGAAAGGGACGCTGTGTGTGATTGTAGTTCTTGTAATTGGGACTGTTGATGTCCACATACAACATGCTGATCCAAACATGCACAGAACCACTCTAATGTGCTCGACTAAGAAAGTCGAGCACATTAGTTTAGATCCCTAGTTCCAAAGTTCCTACACTGGCTCCCTGTTGCTCAGGGAATACGCTTTAAAATACCTGTTAGTTTATAAATTACTGAATGGCTTAGCACCAAAATACATTATAGACAGTGTATCAACACCTCCAGACCTCTCAGGTCTTCTAGTTCACGTCTACTCTGCATACCCAGAACCAGAACAAAACAGAGTGAAGTAACATTTATTTCTTGTGCCCCATTTATCTGGAAAAATTCCTTTAAATCAAGGTTAAAAAGTTGTTTAGAGTTGCTTTGAAATGTTAATGCTCTATTTAAACTGTTGTAGATTACTGAAACATCACTAGATTGAGTTTAAAGTCTAACTTATCTTGAATTACTGCTACTATTCCACTGTAATGTACTTTTCCTCTGTATGTTGCCGTTTCTTATGTTCTGTTCATGTACAGCACTTTAAAATGTCTTGTTACTGAAATGTGCAATACAAATAAACTTGCCTGGCCTCACTTTTTTTTGTGATTTAAATTGCATTTAAAGTTTTGTAAAATAATGTTATGGAGTTTCCTTCACCAGGTGTTATTTCCTGCTGATTTCCATTCATCCTGCACCAGCAGAACCAAAACAGACTGTGCCAGCACAACACAAAGAACCTCTGTGAGAGAAGCTTTATTCACACAATGGAGGAGGACAATCAGGGTAAAATAAAACCAACAGATTTTCACAAACATCCACTGGAAGATTTTCTTATGACTGAAGTGGTGACCTGTTGCTGCAAAGTCCATCACCACAGTCTAATTACATTAAAAGACAGCTAAATTGGATGATGCAAACAGAAAAGGCTTAAGGGATTACTGGACCTCTGACAGAGAGATCAAATTTTTCCTTCATGCATAAAACCCGGCTCCTTGCAGACTCCATGTGGACAGAGGTCAATAGGGAGGTGGGGAGGTAGCAAAAGACATTAAGATGGTGTTTATGCCCATTTTTCTCTGTAAAGGTCTTGTACATTTAATGTAGGAAAAAAATACATATTACCCAATACTTGCAGCTATAGTTGGTAATCCTGTTCAGAAACAGTTTTTGTAATACTGGGTAAAATGGTCCTTTCATCCTGAAAGTAGTAAATACATTATGTATTCACAAAAAGAAGGTTAAAAATTGTTTTCTGTGGGAGCAGCAGGCCTGTAAAAACTCTAACCAATCCATGCCTCTTGGTCTGCAGGGCATAGATTTGACAGTTTTGTTCCTGCTTTCATTCAGAATCAGTCAGTCAGAATTCAATCAGACATACTTTAATAATCCCAGAGGGAAATTACTTTATTAAATTCCCTTCCGTCCCACAAGTTCCATGGGTATCACCAGATCTATTGATTGTCCCACATGCCAATCATTCCGACATGCTCACGTAACGCCAGTGTCCATGCTCGTTCTTTCATAGTTTCCAGTTGCTGGCTGCGCATGCGCACTTCTAGTTGTTATGTATCCGGTTAGCTTAGCGGCTTGGTTAGCGGTTAGCCGTTCATTGTAGCACCACTGCTCTCATCGTAGACTTTGAACATGACTGAGAGTTACATGAAGCGAACCGCGTTCATGTTTATGAGAAGAAGAGGAAGGCCTGGCATATCTGAGGGTTTGGCTCACTCCCACGTCTGGATTTTACCCTTTCCTGCAATGTGTTTGTGTATGAGAGCCCAGTTCTGAAGCTGTGTCATTCCTCTGGCATTTTAGATTAAATATATTAAAGCACAGTTTTGGATTCAAGAGTAATTTCTTACTAAAGAAGTCTACAAAAAAAAGAAGACCATTTCTCCAGGGTAAAGAACCGGGAGGGCGGCAACTGGATGTGGATAATTCTTAACATCACATTTTGTTTATGATTATTGTCATGATTTAGGTTCTTGTCTGTTTTGTTTTTGACTTTTCCTATCAGCCTGTCGTCTATCAGCTACCAGCCATCATCCAATCAGCTTGGTTTCCCTCCAGCGACCGCCCTACTCTTGATCACTTCACCTGCTGCCAGTAATTAGTCAACTCGGCTCACCTGTTCACCGGGCTACTTATACCTGCTTCAGCCAACTGTTCCCTGACAGAACATCTCTTCTCTTCTCTCTTCATCGATTCTCACGTTCCAGTGTGATGTACCCTGTCTCTACCAGATCCTGTGTGCTCAGCCAGCTGGACTCCTCGGTTAAAGTTGCCTGTGTCTGCGTTCTGCAGTTCTGCCTGTTTCTCCGTGAGTCCCACCTCCTTGCTCTGCCCGTTCTAAAGGTTCCTCGGTCTACATCGCCTGTTCTGGTCTTTATCTACCTGCATCCTCAGGCCTCCTGCTCATCCCCGCCTGCCTGTACCTTCAGCCAAATTTCACCTGCCTAGTCTGGTTCTGTTTGCCTGCCTCACCTGCCATTACTCATCATCTTCACAATAAACCTTTTAAACGTAACTCTGTGTCCAGCTGAATATCGGGTTCACCAGCAGTAATCATTACAGTTATTGTTTATTTGATCTCAGGGCTGTTCTTTGGTTTACTGGTGTTTTTGTAATTTTCCCCTCATCTACCTCCATTAAGGTACTCAAATACCTGTTCCTCCTTTTCCAATCACCTGTGAATCACTCTTACCTGTCCCCCCTTCAGTAGTACTTCTTCCACTATATTAGGTCTCTGTTTCATTCACTCCTTGCCAGATTCTCTTTGTTACATCATGTTTCTGTGCCCAAAGTTTCTTACTTGTCTGCCTGGTTTGGATTTATTTATTTTAGTAAACATCATCCTGCTTGCCTCCTGCCTGTGTTTGGGTTATATACTACCATGTCCCTTGACATAACTAGAAGTTCATATAAACATTGATGTGTCGAAAAAAGTAAATCCAAATCCTACTGTACTTTCCTAAAATGTGTGTGAGTATTGTTTAGTAGGGAAACTCTCTGCATCGTAATACAACAATAGGAGAGTTTCTGCATCGTAATAAAACTATAAATCATGTCTGTTTAACAGACTTTTCCCTCTTCGTGCCCACAACTGATAACAATTTTTGTGACCAATATGCTAAATTTGGGACTGTTTCCGTTTTTTTTTCAGTTGTGATAATGGGAAGGAAACAGAAAAGGTAGCATGTGCTTTAATTTTAGCAGATCTTGTCATGGTAGTGTTGAACAACAATATCACAATAGAGTGTTTTCTTAATATAAAGTAGCTCTATTTTGTAAAATATACATTATGGTATTATAAACATGTACATCCAAACAAAAGAAGACATCTAAATATCAAAAATCCATGATGTATTTTAACCTGTCATTCAGCTAGACTGTATAATGTGGAAATGAGCCATTCCAGCACCACTGTTTGTTTCAAGATAATATTTATCAATGGCTCACTAGATTGTTTAATACATGAGTCAATTCTCAGTTGTTTCTGTTTGATTGTTACTGGCACTGATTGCACCTTCTGTGCTATACATCAGATCCTTCTACTCTCTAATTGCACCTTGCTTTCCGACAGCATGTCACTAGTGATTCAGATAATACACAGCCAAGGTATGTCAGAAGCAAAAGAAGTTCAGTAGATCAGTCTTTAAATGTAATTCAAATCCATTTAAAGTAAATATGTGAAAAAGGGATTGCAGTGTCAAGGTATTTGGAAGTGGTAATGTATTATACTTTTTTTCTTTTTTTTTTTTTTGCCATGTACTTCAAAGATAGCATGCGCTGTAGCAATAGAATCGAGGGCACATTTTCTTCTCTTATCCATTTGTGAGTCTCCCTGTTTCGGGCCATGTGAGATGACAAACAGGCCAAGCTTCTACTCCTGAAAGCAGCTGGTCATCATTCCCAAAAGAACGTGCAAAAAAAAAAAAAATACCCAGAGGTGCAAATTTATCCGAATTGGTCTTTGAGAAAGAGGCTACTGTCCCTGCAATTGTCCTCCAACAATTATTGAGCAGAGATCAGGGGGTCCTTGAGGCTTTTAAAGTGCAGTTTTTCCAACTACAATAATACGGGCCATCTAAAGAAGAGGATACAAGGCTCTCAGAAACACTGCAAACCAAATAAAGAGGTAGAGAAAGAGCGGAAGGCAGATAAAAGCTGACACCCAATGTATTAGAACTCAGCTCTATTAGATATGAGCTTCTGCAAGGGTGAAGCACCAAAGCTTAAGGCAAGATACAGTTTGCTCATTGTGCTTCAGAGAGTGGGGCTGTGAAGGCAGTGTTACTATTGTGTTCTCTATACAGCACACAGTATCTCATGCATGATTTAGGAAAGTGAAACTCTTACTTTAATATTAAAGTAAGAATAACGTAGAAGAAATAAAAGGATGTGCTTAGGCTGCAAATCCCAGTATAAAACTGATAATATACCTTTGAAAAAATGAGCTCGTAGTCAAGTGAAGAAAGAAAAAATGTGCCGGAAGCATGATTTCAGTTTTTTTTTTTCAAAATTTGATCATATTTAGCTAGAATTCATCTTTTACAAAAAATGATTCTCATTGATTAAGGATGGAGGAAGAGCGTTGTGCTCTTTGAAGCTTAACTACATGCCCCTACAGCACATTAGGCTATTACTGAATCTTTCTGTTTTTAAATATCTCATTTTTATGAAACTTATAATTACAATGTAATGGTTCTTTTGATCAAATTCTGCCTTTTCGTGCATAAAACTCTACTGTTCAGCCTGAAAAGGTTGGCAAGAAGTCGACGTGATAAGTTGTTGTTTGTTGAGCTATCAGAACGAAAACTTAACATAACCCTTTTTTCAGGGTACTGAATGAGATTAAACCATGAAATACACCTTGATTTTTCAATAAAAAAAAATATAAAAATACTATAACCAAAAAGCTTTGCAAACTATTCCATCTGCTGCCACTCCTTTACCAATACAGCACCAATTTACACTTCAAACTGTAAAGAAAAAAAAAATAAAAAAAATAAAAAAAAAATATATATATATATATATATATATATATATATATATATATATATATATATATATATATATATATACACCCTTTTTCCCTTTTTCATTGTGTGGCTTTCAAATAACAATGTCTTTGTAGATTTATACTGCATGCCTTAGAGCCAAAAAAAAAACAAAAAAAAAACTTCCAATGTGCGGAAGAACTCGGCACATTGGAAGAAAGCTTTCTGAGAAAAAGAAAGCGATTAGTGCTTTTAAGTCTGTTGTCATCATTTATGATACTAAAACCTAAATGTCTATGCACATCAAACCCACATGGAACCAAGAGTGTTAAGTCTTTGGCAGGGCTGACACCCTTCCTTTAATAATCTTCTCTTCTGAAACATAACTTTGTGTTTTGGACAACTAACACAGCAATTTCAACAATGGCATATGTTTAGAGATAAACTTCTTTAGTAGGTTGGGAGTAAAAGGCTAACTATTTTAATGTGTACGTTAATCTTGTAATTTAAGAATTTATGTAAACATTTTTGCATCACAAGTTTAGTTTATCCTTTCAGCTAACCCCAATCTTTTCCCAAGGGTGGAAAGTTTGATTTTGTGATGAAAGGTAGGGGCCTAAAAGCATGACATGACTGAAACATCATTAGTTCCACTTTGTAGTCCAACTTTTTTTAATATTTGCTTGTTTAATTTTGTTTCTACATTTTATTCCAACTTGCTTTTATTCTGTTTTATTTTCCTATGTTTTAATCATGTAAAGCACTTTGCATTGTCTTTGTACTCAATTGTGCTATACAAATAAATTTGCCTTGCATTCCCTATTCATTCATTACCCTATTCATGCTTTGAGTTGCAAATACTCCGTGTGTGTGTGTGTGACAAGGTCATCAGCCTTTTAGGATGAACTGGTCCCAGTGTCCCCAGCATAAACCCCTATATTGCTTTAATCTAATGTTCTTCCTCATTTCATTTTGATTTAATACCATTGCCATAATGGGGGAAGAGATTGAGGTTGTAGATTATAAATACATCCGTATTCACTTGGACAACAGACAGAACAGGAGACTCAACAGAAAGGAGCAGATCATGCTTTTCTACATAAGGAAGCTCATTCAGTGTTTGCTGCAAGATGCTGCATATCTACTATAAGTCTGTTGCAGAGAATGTGATGCTTCTCCGCCTTCATTTGTTGGGGTAGCACATCAGAATCAGTGACTTAAAAAAGTAGGCTCTCTGTTCTAGGGACTCATCTAGAACCTCTGGAGAAGATTTTGCAAAGAAGGATTCTACATAAAATGAAGATCATTGTAGACATTCCTGAGCATCCTATTCATCAGACTGTAACACAACAACAATGTATTTGGTACTCTCTGAACTTGGTATCAATATGAATTTTCTAATTGCTTTGAGTTTGCTGTGGCAAATCGGACACTCGTCTTGGATGTAAACCCAGGACCATTAGCATCAGCCGCTGTTTTGCACACAATAAATTAAACCCGAGCTTACCTTTAAGATCAAAGCAAATATTATATTATTCAGGCAGCACAGAAAAAAAATAAAACACCTACGATCTTGAGCTCATCGTTGTATGTTGATCTTCAGGTGTTTTGAATTTAAATTTGGTATTTATTTCAAAGCTGTCGCCTTTTTTAGTTTCATACATGACTGTCACATATCTTGCAGGAAGCCTTGTGTATGTTTTTGGGCTTTTGCTATGTTTGTGTTCTTCTGATAGCTGCAATTTTGGGTTGGGGTTGGCAGAATTGGGCCTGAAAGCACGCACTGATCTGGTGAATATTTAAGTGTTGCAGAGATTGCACTCTGGATGAGTGGCTCTTGTTGCTGTGGAGTGTGACACTGCTCCTCCTTGTAATGATTCACAGTGCTCTTGACACATGATATCGTAGATATTCAGTGGGTTGCTGGTTCTGTACTGGTGAGGATCTTATCTCCAGAGAAACTGCTTGATGTGTTTTTTTAGTTGTTTCTTTACACCATCTACATTGGGTAAAGCCTGGAGATTCTACTACTCAATGTGATTTCTTTGTAATTCTGTATAAAAGGGTTTGTATTTCATAAAGGGTTAAACCGTTAAAAGAGACACAAGAGAAGAGGCACAGACATTATGCTTTTCTCATTTAGTTGAAAGTGTTGTACAAAGCCAAAAATGTGCATAAGCTCATAGCTGATCTCTTGTTCCTGAGACGTGAAGCAGCTTAGTTTTACACGTCCATCATGGCTGCTTAAATTCCCAATCTTTTTAATGTTGGAGTCAAGCAGGGTCAGACAGTCTCATAGTTTTAGGACAAAGGTTTGACCCATTTGGGAATTAGATTTGGAAAAGACTTTCAATAGAAAGAGTTCATGTTGAACCGTGTTCTGTTCCACATTTTATTAAATAATGTGTTTCATTAATGTTTCTAACATTCCTGAAGTCCAAAATTAAAAGTTAATTAAGAGTAGGCACAATGGCAAGAGGTCCTTCCGATATCAGTAGAATTATGTCTTCAGTTTTAAGACGGGTTTTATTTCTGTTATAACAGCAAATCTTTTCCATTCATTAATTAGAAGGGTGTAGATAATTTTGACATGCCATCTCTTTTGTTTATTAAAACAGATATATCTTTTAGATTGTCGCATGTTCTGGGAGGGTCGCCTATGTTGTTTCCGATCAGAAACATATGAAAATAATTTCATATGTATTTCTCTACCAGGATTGTAAATAATTTTGACTTAACTGCCTCTCGCCCCATGAGCGCTTGAGATAGGCACCAGTAACACCCGCGACCCCATGAGGGATTAAGCAGGTCAGAAAATGGATGGATGGATGGATGTAACGGCTAGATTTTTCTTGAATGGAATAGTCCATTTGTATGTATCCATGTGATGTAGCTGTAACTGTGGAGATATTTGTTCTTTTGTTGTGAAGAGCCATGTTTCAGAGTATCCACAGCACGTAAATGTGTTGCAAATTTATTCTTCTTGTTAAAGATATCTCGCAGTTGTTTATTTATTTTTTTTTACAAATTAATGCAATACATAACCACCCTTTTGAATATTGCTCCTTAAAATATTTTAAACAATGATTATGAACAGTAAACTCTTTATTACCTCTCCCAAAATTTTTACAACTCAACTTGTAATTTTAAACACATTTTTCTAAATGTATTTTCTTAAACATTTTAACAAAACTTGTGAAACCTTTAGGAAAGCTCCACATATTCAGAGTCTGTTGTGCTGTGTGGGTGTGAAGTAGGACCAAAGTGCAGACAGGAACGTGGGATGAGAATAGTGACGGGTTTAATAATAAAGTAGAGAAACTTACATAAGTATCACAATGACAACAGGACATGGGCAGAATAACATAAAGATTGAACAAATAACAGTGACAATCAGTGATCCTAAATACTGAGGAAAGAGTGGAGAATGACACTGAATGCACGGGATTTATCAGTGTTCATGCCGAGCAGCTGAAGCAGAAGAAAGCAGGGAGCCTAATTACCATGAATGGAGCTGAACTAACACACAAAGAAAAGAAAAAAAATAAACCAATAGGATACACTAACAGATCTAAGAGAGAAAAAGCCAAATGTACAAAGAACAGAGCACATGAATAAAATAAGAAACGAAAGCAGAGGAATTTACATAGCTAAACCCTACAGGCAAATTTATCAACTGAAAATTCCCTATTAGAACCTAAGAACATTTTAAACAGAACACAATAAACAACAAGGGAATGATGAAAACACAAAAGAAAGCCAAAATCCAAACACCTGTGTATCATGATCATGAATTTTGGTTTCTATCTTTATCAGAACCAAGTAAAGTCATGGACACATACTGTATATATAAAACATGCTACTATTGTTTTAAGAACCTTTACAGCATAAACCTTTTCTTTCTAATGCTTTTAGTGCCTATTACACTTTTTATTCAGGTGATGCAACAAAATAATCCTTGTTATACATGCATTATGATGCATGTAGATGCATTTTGATTCACTCTACTTAATACTGGTAAAACTGGTTACCTGATCTTGTGAAGGTATTTGAATACAAATGTAACTCATGATAAAGTTATTGATCTTATTAAAAGTTAATGTAAAATATTAACCGTACATGAAGTTAAACTTGGAGTTGTCTGAAACAAATGCTGTGAATAATTAACCGGTTAATATCTTCCAACTACAAAACTTCACTTATAGTTAATCAAAAATGTACCACCTCCCTATTAGGGCTGTTTTCTGGAGTAGATTTATACCTTGGTCCTCTGATTGGGCACTGGCCCAAAGTTCCAGCAGTAAAAACACACCTTAAAGAAAGTTGCTTGAAGTTTGGCTCTTTTATTTTTGGTTATGCACTGTTGTTTAAGACATGTTTTGTCCACAATTTAAAGCATATCTATTGCATATGTATATTTAGTTCTAAAACTGTACTGGCATTTCTACAACAAGCTCATGTAGGCCAGCAATCAGTTCTTGCCACTATTATTGTTTTACTTGTCCGTGTAATACATCCTTCACCACTAGGAGGTACAGGAGATACCGTGTAATTTTTAATATGAGAAGAATGTAAGCTATGAACATGAGCCAATGAAGGATATGAGTATCTTTGAGTTGTAAGATCGTAGATAACATAACAGCTTAATTATGATAGAATATAAGGCCTGTAGATCAAGGACATCAGACCACGAGCCTTATTTTCCTCTCTTACATCGCCTCTACCTTTCTCATCAATAGACATTATGTGTGTTGCTGAGTGTCTGCATATCTGCAACTGAATGTAAATGGATAATAGACAGGGCAACATCTGTGTAATGAAAAGCAAGTGTATTTTCATGCTGAGCTTTATAAGCTGTTCTCAACAGACACTGGTTTCTGTTGAAGGTGACCTATTATGCTTCCTTTAAACATTTGGGATAAGTCTATTGTCTATTGATTATACCAAACATTTCCATTAAAAATTTGTTGCACAAAGAAATCTCAAACAATGAGATTTCACCTCCCCACTTCAACAATTTTTTTTTTTAGTTTTTGTCTAAAAAACTTGGATTACTACTAGTAGCAGTAGAGACCCAAATAGGAGTACAAAGACATGGAAAAAGTAAATTTTTCATAATCGGTCACCTTTACGTTTATTAGAAAGTGATATACAGTTAAGGTAGACACAGTATAGCTATAAGTTTCCTTCTATAAACAGTGATTCCTATCAAACTATATTAAAAAAGAGACTAACCAGGGCCTTGCTGCTGGAGCATCTTTGACAGGTCCTCTAGATGAAGGAAGAGAAGTGCACCTCCAACACCAAACAGCAGGATGAACCAAATGCTACGAGGCATTCTTCGTACCCGTATCCACAGGGAATCCATCTCCATCCTTAACTTCATCCACACCATGATGCGGCACAGTAAGGTGCGTATATAATAGGTTCTGAGGAAATAATAAACAAGAGAGAAATGAAGACTGCTTTTGGAGTTGTTTTCAGTCAATCTGTCTTTATAGTAATGCAAATAAAGCAGCAGGCAATGGTAACACAAACCAACACAAGCCTGAAAAACCTGTTGAGTTTTCCTCACAAAACACATTTACATTTAGAAATATAAAACACAGACTTTTTTGCGCATTACAACCACGAATGTCATTATATTTTGTTGGAATGTTATTAGCATAAAGATGTTTGTGAAGTAGAAGCGACATGATAAATGTGAAATAGAAATTTAAATGGGTGACATGCATTTGTATTCACTCCTTTCACTTTGTACGGTTTAGAGATGTGTGTGTTGGGCTGCTGGATCACCTAATGTTGGTCTCAACTATCTCACTGTTGAGTTAAGGGGAAGTTATATCATAATTATTTAATATATTATCCACATTTAAGTAGTTGTAGTAGCAGCGGTTCAAACACACTGGGAACAGAGGAGATTCTTATCATTTGTAGGTCACAACCAGCACCTTAAAACACGTTCTGCCGCTCCTTCTTGCCGGTAAACTCTTGCTGGCTTAGCTTACCATTTGTTATTTTTTCTTTTCATCAGATTTGGAAAACATCCAGTCTTTTCAAAGTCATTCTTGTCAAATATTTCTCAAATTATTAATGACTACCTTTTACTGGAACATAGAAGTATTAAAAATCTGATAAAAATGTTTTGTGCTCTTCTGCTGACTATTATTTTTTGAACAATTAGTTTAGTTTTATTCTTTGTAACTTTGGCTTTATCTAAGATGCAAATGAGCAGATGTCAGAAAATGTCCTACTGGGACAGCTAGATAAGGTTAATCGCATTCATAATGTTTGGTTGCAACTGTGGATTTAAGACAGTTAACAGCTAAATGTAATTTAAATGTTTTTAAAAAATGTAATATACCAAAGGTTTGCACACTTGCGCAACCAGGTCATTTCACGTTGTTTATTTTTAAATTTGTTATTGTTAAACATATTTGTTTGATTTTCTGTTGCATTGTACAGTGTATGTATATATATATGTATATGTATATATATATATATATATATATCAATCAATCAATCAATCAATCAATCAATCAATCTTTATTTCAGACACAAAAGAGGTCCATAGTAAAAAACAAATGATAAAGAAAAAGAAAAGAAAAAGACAAACAAGGAATAAAATGACAGTCACTGAGCCACAAATAAATGATGACGCCAATGTTTCCACAATCTTGAGAAAAATCTCACTGTACTAAAAACAGGGTTCACTAAAATTACTATTATATTATTGTATGACACAGATAATCTACACATACATTTATACATGAGATTCCTGAGTGCAGCTGCACATGTGGGAACAGCGGTATGTACAAACATGTGGCTAGCTATATATATATATATATATATATATATATATATATATATATATATATATATATATATATTAGGGCTGGGCAACGATTAAAATATTTAATCGCGATTAATCGCCCTGATTAATCGCGATTAATCGCGATTAATCGCATTGTATTTACAAACTCGAAGAATGAATTCAAAAGTAGTGTAAAGAGCACTTTTATTTTAATGTTCTGCTGCCATATGAACAAAAGTGTTGTAACATTTGTAGCACTTATTTTATACTGGATATTTTTAACCCATCTATTGAATTTAGTGCACTATTGATCTTTTCTTCATAAGAGAACAGCAAGCACTGCAGCCAAAATATGGCCTTTTTTGACCTGCTGTATATTAGCCAGTCCCTAAGCTTGATGTATCATGAAACTGTTGACCTTTTGGGTTTTGTGGTTTTTATTTTATTATTACAATTAAATAATAATAATAATAATAATAATAATAATAATAATAATAATGTTATGTTCAGTGTTTTTTCGCTAATCCACCTCTTATATATTTCAATCCTTATGTAATTTTGTCTGTGTTGTGTGCACCTGCCTGTTGCTTTAATCCTATAAATTTCCCCGTCGTGGGATAAAAAAAGGATTAGCTAATGTTATCTTATCTTAAATAACACTTTTTAATATATGTACTGGGTTCTTTCAAGGTTTTAATTACATGTTATGTGTGGGCTCCAGTAACATCCATCCATCCATCCATCCATCCACTGATCTACCTGGATGTTCCCTGGAGGACTGAAACGCCTCAGTCAGAGACGTCTGTGGGTCTGTCCGGGCAATGAGAGAAGTTTCTTCTCCTCTCTCCGTTTCTGGGGCTCGACGTTTTCATGTTTTTTCACATGCTTAGATACATTTGTTGTGTTTCCATTGAAATGAACCGGCTTTTTACAAAACATACAGCTTGATTTCATTTACGGTATTAAAATAAAGCCGAACGGTGCTACTTCCACTGTTCATGTTTTTCCGCTGCTGCGGTCTCTCTCAGTTGTTTCTTTGCTAAGTTTGTGTGAGAGCTGAGTGGGCGGGCCAGGCTGAGCCTGCGTGCTGATTGGCTGACGCCGCTGAGCCATGTACGAGAGGGGAGGGGAAGCGGGAGAGTGCTGCCGTGACAGCACGCTGCAGTCAGCGCGCCTGCTGACTGACACTGACTGAAAGCATGTGAGCAACATGCGTTAATGCGCGATAAAATAAATATCGCCGTTAATAGTGTAATGAATTAACGCGAAATTAACGCGTTAACTTGCCCAGCCCTAATATATATATATATATATATATATATATATATGTCATAATAGTGTATAAATATACACAATTTATAAGCTCTCAGAGATTGTCACAATACAATAATTTAAAAAAGAAAGGGACACTTTTCACTTGTTCTCACAAGTGAAAGCGTCCTGTTACGTCCACCAGGCTTGTTTGTTGGGATAACATTAAAAGGAGACCACACAAGGATTTTCTGCTTAAATTAAAACTGAATTTTATTCAATTATACTAAAGAAATAAAATCCCAAAGAGAGAATACCTAAAATAAGAAACCATGACTAACCAGAAAAAGGCAAATGCAAAACAAACCTAACAAAACCCAACCATAAGATAAGCTACAAACCAAACCAAACCAAACCAAACCAAACCAAACCAAATGGGGATCTGAGAAGGGAGAGCAGGAAGAGAGCCTCTCCTCTGCTGCAAGCATAGCAGCTTTAAAGCAGCAGAGCACTAATCAGGTAAATGCATACCACCTGCAGAAGGCCTGTCTCTCGGAACCCTAAAAGGAAAATAAGGCCAGGACTGACTGGAGCCGTAACAGTCCTCACAATGGAAGTCAAATCAAGATAAAACAACATTACAGCTTTTGCTTTTGTAGGGATTAAGCTAGTTATTTAGATGTCAAATCCTTGGGCTACTTTAAAACCTGTTTCTCTTGCTTTTATCTGACAACAGTGCATTTCCATATGAATGGTTATAAAGTCTGTCCGTGGGAAAACTGTGCAAACAAATATATAACCAGGAAGGAGCGGCTAGCAGGAAAAAAAGCCTAAATGAATTTCTTGGTAAACAGGCTTAGTTGTTATGAACTCGCTTTCTTGCATTGGAAAAAAAAGATAGGAGGTGGAGACTTTTATTTATTTAGTCTGCCTGTTCTTCTCACTTGGACAACCCATGCTGATTTGAAGTAACTCCAACCAATTTCAAAACAATAAATTCAACCCAGTAGCGTTGCTTGGGAGCTTCTAACTCAAGCTATTACAGCACTTCACTGATTAATTAAATCTGTGTTTACAAGACACACAAACTGTAGACACTTTCAATGAATAAAATATGCCGTGATGTCAAAACCAATAAAATATGATTGTAAGCAATAGAATGAATGAATAGAAATCTAACAGAATCTAATTTTTTCTCATTTGTGTTTCAGATTTGGAAATAAATATTATAAAATAACATTGGAAACATGCGGGGAAAACCTTTTATGAAGTAAGTAAAGGTGGGGTGGTAAATGCTGTATTTATTTTTGTTATTGTGTGTGTCCTGCCTGGCAACGTGGCATTAAGAATTGTTGTCTTAATGCCAAAAAGAATTCAACAGATTTTACTTTCACAAGTGGAGCCTTACTGCTTTCGCCATAGTGCTCCGCTTGAATTATATACGAAAGAAGGTTTATTAGATTTTATGCTGGGACTATTTCATGTTCAATGGACACAGAAATAGGAAGATAGAAGGGGAACAAAAGGAGAGAAACAGATGAGACAAAATGATAAAAGGGCTAAAAGGCTATATCAATGCTTTATTTCGCAATGTGAAACGTGTGGATTTATATTTTGTAGCAACATGTGAAATATCTTCCACATGTGAAATGTTTTCTCCCAGTGTTTCATGCGTGTAAATTATATGCCATAGCAACAAATATTTCAGTAGTAGTTATATCATGCAATTGCGTGTATCATGTGAAAACTGTGGGAAAACCTTCCACATGTAAAAAGAGGACATTTTAACCACATGTAAAACATATTTATTTTTTTCTCAAAATGCCAAAGATAATGTATGCTTACACACATTGTAAAGAAAATATGTTTGTATTTGGGACTATTTGATAATTCTCTATACGTCTGACATGGTGTGGTCTAACCAATCATCTGGTGAGACAAATAACTTTATGGAAGGTGACAGAATTTGATGTATTCACAACAGTATATGCCGAAGCTGCCAAATAGAACTGTTACTATTTTGTACTCTCTCACACACCCCTCTTACAGGGTTGGGTGGCTCTCCATTTCTCAAGCTTGGGTCCTCTACCAGAGGCCTGAGAGCTTGAGGGTTCTTCTCAGGGTCTTAGCTGTTCCTAAGATTGCGCTCTTCTGGACTGAGATGTCTGATGTTTCTCTAGGTATAAGTTGGTGTTACTGCCCTGAGTGCTCTGGGTATACCAGGCCAATGCACTGTCTGTCCAACTTCCATCAGGTAAATGATTCAGGAACATTAAATCAAAATCTTAGACTTAAAACACAGCTTATTTCCCAAAGCTGTAAGGGCTATCGCCCAATGCTGAAAATCATGAAACCATAAGCCCAGTTCATGATCTGATAAATAAACTGGTTATACAGGCTTCTGACATGTAAACTCACTTACTTGTAAATGTGTATTAGTATTCACATGTCTATGCAAATTGAACATAATGTATTCCACAGTATTGTAGACTGGCGTCCAATATTTTGACTTGGAAATGAGTCCATTTGCTGCTAAAGACTATACACACACATAAGTCTCTGATGTGATTTGCCAGTGCAGTCAAGTTGTTTTATTAAAAAACATGGAGATCATGTCTTGTTTTGTTTATGTGTTATGGGCATGTATGTGCATTCTGAGCTGAGTCTGCCTAACCATTATGTGTAACCATTATTGTCATAATGGTTACACATACTGACAATAATGTAGTGATTCTTGAGTCTTGACACACACTCATACATATATATATATATATATATATCAACGTTTCAAAGTTATTCATTAAGTCAATAAATAATATAAATAATAATTTAATATATTGATAAAAAATCACTCTGCAAAGCATCTAGATTAGGCATTAGAATAAATTAAAAAAATATATGACCTTTTGTCATTAAAAAAGAAAAATAATTTTTCCTATTGATGTATTTTTCTGATATTTTTGCTTTGACCATTTGGTTGTATCGATGATTCTTTTCAAACCAAATAAAATAAAAAAGGCTGTGACACCAGTCCTAAATTCAATAGCTGAGTTAAAGATTTGTATAGCAAAATACCTCTGTAGATACAGTAGGATAAACATTTTGCAAAACTACTTATGGAACTTACCCACTGATGAAAGATCTCAACAGGATGAGCAAACAGGTAGTTCTCTGCTGTCTCTTTTGACTAGCTCTACATGTGTGGCAAGTATTGAGTGTACAGACAACACAGGGAGGGCGGGCTACTTTGACACCACAACTGCCATGTTTGTAAATGACTGATGAGTTGATAAGATTAATACGAGGTTGCCTGTCTAGTTTGTCTCGCTCTGTAAGCATGTTTATTACTTTTATAGAATTAGTTCCTATTGATTCTTTCATTTGATCTGTCCGGTCCAATGGACAGATCCATACAGGGTTTTTTTTCCCCCCGGTTACTAGCTGTGTAGAGGGTCCTTCTATGGATCACCGGAGTATGTACTGCAAATTCTGGATGTTCTACCAGAATAAACAAGCCTGGCAGTAACCGTAGAGTCACAGTTGCAGCTCGAACAAGCTCATAAAACATTGCAGTTTCACTTTCTAATTGTTTTTTTTTTTTGTACTGCTGATCTCCTACAATGAGTAAACTGTTTATTGTAATGCTTTATTGGTTATTTACTAAGCTATGTGTTTTCTGTGACAAACCTATACTGAGACGAACCTAACTGAAAATTGCATAAAGTTTACTTTTCAGGCCAGAGATTTTCGTTTAATTTTCCCCAGACCGAATGTGTTTTACTTCGCCAACATGTCTCTATTCCTGTCTGACACAAGACTTTTCCATGAAATTGCTTGGTAGCTCCAAGCAAGATAGACCGGATAGACCCTTCCTATGCAGATACAGTTGCAAAGAACAACAAGCCGGTCTGCCTGGCCACATTCAATTAAGCCAGATGTAATTGCTATGATGTGGTAGGAATTCTAAACAATAACTGACCTAGATAACCTAGACTTATTGATTGTGGAAACGGCGAAGTGATGAAGTTCCATCACTTTCATTGAGAAACAGAGCAGAGATCACATGGATGAAAAGTAATTGCACCCTACGGTCTGGCCGCCAGCCCGTCTGCACTCTTTCTGTCTCTCTATTCCCTCACCTCCCACTAAATACCCGACAGCAGACCTTGCCATGAGACCAAAACAGGGACAGTCCATCCTAGACAATCAGTACCCTGCACAAGAACACGCAAGCATTTGGCCTGGCAATCAGCAGGAACGTGGAGCAGCTGCTCTCGTGTCTTCATTGCTCACATGTCCGAAGTAGCGTCAGCCCATAGTGACTTATATCATAATATTCCAATAGCATACAACTTCACACTATCTAATTTTCCATTGGATCGCACATTAATTTGGATTTGGTGTGCCTCAGCCTTAACAGCACCCAGGGAGCAATCGAGAGAGAGATCGAGAGAGAGGAGAGGCAATGGCTCCCATAGTGGGTCCTGGTTCAAACCAGGTTCCTTCAACCTTTTCAGAATGCAAGCGTGCTGCTCTACGTTATAAGTGGATAACTCATCAGTTGTTCATTATACCATCCCCCAGCATACTACAAAAATGGCCAAATGGGGTTGAATGGAACGCTCTGCAACCCGGAGGGGGGCGGGGTGTGAAGTGCCTCCTTTAGATAATAAGTCACTGAACCAAAACGAGTTGCTGTCAGACAAACCTCAGAACTGGGGTTAAAAGGGAGGAATGTGGGGGTACATTAACAAGGACCTCAGACCAAAGCATTGTAGTTACACTTTATATAGACCAAAACTGAATGATTTAAATGTGAAAGGGAAGGACCTAAAAGCATGATATGTCCTCTTTAAGCCTATTGTATGTGTTTGGGAAAATATCTTTTCAAATTTCATTATTCATTTTGATTTATATTGGACTATATTATAATGGAGGGTTGATCCCAAACCTTACAACAATTAGGCTACAATTTGATGTGTTCTTTAGGAATAGGTTGTATACCCATTTAAAACAGACAGAGCTCTTAAAACGCAGATGTGCTGAGATGCAATAAGCACATACGTATGCTCAAATGGTGCTCAGACTGTGGACACTCTTGCCCTTTATATTCTAGATGCCCTTTTCAGACTGAAATACCAAGGTAGCATTTTCAAACAGAGCATCACAGACATTGATGGTTTAATGAGATACAGTGCAAGAATGAAAAAAGAATAAAGATTATTAATGCAATAGTTATATCACGCATGCATGGGAATGGGGTGCTTATTGTTAAGGTAGTGCATGAATTCAAAAGCACTAAAATATTCTTTCATACTATTCTTGCAGTTTGTCTTAAACAAGACGTCTAAAGAGTGTTGCCGTGACCGGAGTTTTCTCCGGCTGTATGGAGCCACTGAATGATGCAGGAAGGGATCTTCTTGCTTTCTTTTAAAATGAAGATGAATCAGCTGTTTGGAAATATTTATGTCATATCTGTGTTGAATTTCCATAACCTAGAATGGGTCATGTGACCTAGAGTGGCACTGTGTATTGCTCTGAAAAATCTTTTAATGTATCTCAAATTAAACCAACACTTAGGTCAAAACTAAGATTATACGTAGAGATTATTTAGACACGATCAATGCTAAGGTAATGTGTTTTTGTCTAAGTTTTCAGTTATTTTAAGCGCTAAAGATTAGGAGAATAGCGAAAAGCCTTTAGACATATTTATATATTAGTATTTCTGGCAGATGGAAACAAAACACACATTTTAAATTATTGAACATACTGACAATAATATTGTGTTTTGGATGTCACTTAGAATAAATGTTAGTTTACTAGTTTAATTTCATTAGATTTTTTAATTTGATTAATAATGTCAGCATTAATCATAGTTTCCAACCACAAGTACATTCTTGCACAGTGCCAGCATTTCCATGGTGTACCTGTTTAACAAGATCACAGCTCAAACAGCTTCTTCTAATTAACCATGAGCCTTTAAGCCATCATGCATGTTATTTCTACATAACAAAATAGTTATGGGAACCAGGTCTGGTTTTTGTCTGGTTAAAAGCAAGTTGTTCCTATTCAACTTCTTCTTTACCTATAATCAATCAAAAAAACTGATGTTATCCTTGCTAACACATTTATTAACTTAAAGAAGCTATACCTGGCTGAATTTATTTTTGTCTGGTTAAGAAAAATAATTTTTACACAGTATGTTATTAGTTTAATTACGTCACACAAACACAGTAGATTAATAATGTCAGCATTAATCATTGTTTCCAACCACAAGTACATTCTCGTACAGTGCCAGCATTTCCATGGTGTACCTATTTAACAAGCTCACAGCTCAAACAGCTTCTTCTAATTAACCATGAGCCTTTAAGGCATCATGCATGTTGTTTCTACATAACAAAATAGTTATGGTAACCAGGTTGTTGGACTGTTGCCTCACAGTACGAAAGTCGGTGAGGAGTGTGAATTGTTCCCCTTTGGATGTGCGAGTTTAAACCAGGTACAGTTTAAACCAGCCGTGGGATAGACAGGTGACCTGTGTGGGTAGAGATTTGTACAATTTTCTTCTCTAAATTAATTATGTATAGTTGAGAGTTTGAGGCACTCCTCTAATGTGTAGCAAATTTTTATACGTGTATGATACAGCTTTACTATCCTCAATCACGTGTTCAAGAAATACTTGTACATTTGAGCTCAATTAAAAATTAAGATAAGAGTTTTTTCCATGCTCAGGCACAATCACACTTTTTAGTGGATCTAGTTGTCATGGTAGCTTTTCACAATTCAGTTTTGCCTAAAGCAAACTTGTAAAGCTTGTGCCTCTCTGTCCCGTAAAAAAGTACACAAGAGGAAAAGTGTCACATTTCAACAAATAAATAAAAACATTTTGAGATAAATATTGCTATTTGTGTATGAATCTGAATTAATACAATTGATAAATAAAAATATCTTTCATATATCATATACTTTTTGTGAGCATGTCAATTATTTGAGAAATATGAAAATATTAAATAAATCAATCCCTAAGACTTTAATTCATTTAGGTTAAAACAATAAATATGACTGTTTCAGTACTTATTTTATTATTCAATATTTCTTGTGCCATTATGGAAAATTGTTAGACTGTCAAATTGGCCTTGTGTATCTCCAATTTCATTTTATCTATCATGTACATAAAGATTAAAAAATTCTCCGTTTACATAATAAATAAGTAAACAGTGCATTTTTTGTCTTTGAGAGAATTGAGAATTTGGTTTGTAAAAGCAAGTTGTTCCCATTCAACTTCTTCTTTACCTATAATCAATCAAAGATGGCAATGGAAATGGCAAAATGAGGTGTGGAGCGTTTGCTAACCAGCAGCGTTTGCTAACCAGCAGCGTTTGCTAACCAGCAGCGTTTGCTAACCAGCAGCGTTTGATTAGCAGCAGCGTTTGCTAAGCAGCAGCGTTTGATTAGCAGCAGCGTTTGCTAAGCAGCAGCGTTTGATTAGCAGCAGCGTTTGCTAAGCAGCAGCGTTTGATTAGCAGCAGCGTTTGCTAAGCAGCAGCTCCTCCAGTGCGTACATGACAGAGTATGTAAACAGAACAACATGGCATGCTTGTAAGTGTTGACCATTCACATAAGAAAATGCCATTTATCTGAGACATAGCCATTTATGTCAAATAAAGAAAAAAAAGTCCCTCAATGAAACTTGTTTCCTCCGGAGGATTGTGCACCATTTTGAGGCGTGTGTTTAGTCTTGTGTATGTCAGCTGGGAGGAGAGACCAGGAGGGAGAGAAGAAGGGTTTCTCATGGAGGAAAAAAAATCCGTTGGGGGTGGGGCTTGCAGTTCAAACTAAACTGTTCTCCTCACTCGCGGTTTGAATTTGTGCAGTCAGGTATAGTTCCTTTAACATTGTATCTGTCAGGATCCCACAAGCTGTGGACTTAATTAGTTGATTTGCCTCACCTGTTGTTGTTTAGTTCCCAGCCTGTATTTAAGCTCCCTCTGTTTGTTTCCCCGTTGTCGGGTCACTCTGTGTTGTTCTGCGTTCCTCTGTGCTGTATTCCCAGTGTTGCCGCTGCCCACAGTTCTGTTCCCAAACCTGAGTTTACTGTAAGTCTTCTTTGATTAAAATCTCCTTTTACACCATGCGCTGTCCTCCGCCTCATTGGGTCCTCGCCGCCCAACCATGACAGCATCCCGCAATTTCCTCTTTAGATATGATTCAACTAAAACGTGTTTTGTGGGTAATACTGTGCGTGTTTTTTTTTCATCAATAACTTCAAAGCAGGCACTTTGTCTCTTAATATGAAGACAGTCTGATTCATGTCGGAGGGAGATTCAATTAAGAAAACAACACACAGACCACACAAACAGTAAGTATGGAAGTTATGTGCCTTATGTTCGTGCACTGCAGGCTCAATAGTTCGTTGCTCAGGATATAGTCGTATTGTTTCTCTCATATTACAGCTTCTTTGTTTATCTAAGTATAAACAAAGAAGCATACATAAGGAAAATGCATGAACCTCATGTACTTTCAGCCAAAACTTGGCAGTTTGACTTATTTCTGTTCACACAGACAACAACAGCAATGTATAAGGCTGATACCAATTGGTAGCCCTGGATTAAAAGCTAGTAGATAGAAAAGTTGCCCCTACTACAAAAACTAATATAGCTGACACGATAAGCTTCAATATTTTTCTTCAAAACAATGTTACAACACCTCAAAATAGAGCAGCAACCCATAGAGCATTGCTGAGAAACAGAGTACTATTGTTAGGCTTGCACTGTCATCTGTCATCTGTTCGTTATTTTTCAGTTTAACCTGTTTTTCCTCTTCTGTTCATTGGTGTAGGGGTAAGATAGAGACAGTTCTATGGCATGATTAAAGTGTCTGTACTGTTCTCTCAGGTCTTTGTTGAGCAAAATTTGTCTTCTTTTGGGTTCACCCACATGGTTTTCCACATGAGGCAGTTTACACCAAGGCTGAATAATGTCAATGGCATTCTATGTCTAACCAAAACCCTCAATCTGGCTACTAGACGGTAGAAAATGAACAACACATAAACAAAGGTATAACCATGCAGCTGGCCTGGGGAGCGTTTTTCACTAAATATTTCAGATTTGTTTTAAAACAATTGCAATCACCCACGGGCTGCAAGTGGTCTGCGGGCCTCCAGTTGAACAGCCCTGGTATAGGATGTCAACAGAGCACTCATGCTGTGTTGTGTATGACACAATTTACCTACTGTAAACTGATAGGTGCTTACTGGGACGCAAGTTCTGAGTCTCACATAAGTAGTTCAGCATATACCTAAAAGGACAGTACCGACTGAGCAGCTGGGATCAGGATTAAACCGAGGCAGAGATTAAGTAATGTTTCCTTTGTATGAAGGAGGGTCTGAGGCCTGACCTGAAGACTCCACTTCTTATCTCCCTGGTAACCAATTAGCCTCACCCATGGAGTCCATCTTTCACCTTTTAGGCCTTTTTATATGTTATCTATTGTGTAAAATATGTATGATCATGCGATCATATGATCATCACCTTCTCTTCGGGATGTCGTATACGTTTTGGTATGTGTAGTGGGGTAAACGGTAATGTTATCATTGTGCGACTGAACCCTGAGCTTCATTGAATCCTTGATACAGAGAAGTAGTTTTTGCTCTCTCGATTGAACAAACGTGTTACTTTTAAACTCAGCACTATATTATGGAACCCTTATGCAAATTCTCCTCCAACCTGGAGAGTGTTTTTTTTTTATATCTATTTTAGTGAGGTTGAGGTCATGTGTCTATTTCCCCTTTACAAAGACTAAAAGCTGCGATGGAAACCTACTGTTTTTATGTCATAATATTTTTTTTTTTCACTTTTTAAAATATATCTCACTGTGTTGCTAACAAAGCCGCTCTAATCATTTGGGTGATATTAACAGCTGTATGCATTAAAGGTTAAATTAAGCAGACAACCTATTCTAGCTTTGACATGTAAGGTAAAAAAAAATATTTAAAAACTTTTAGCATGCTAACAGAATGTTGTAAGATAGTTTTTAATAATTTACATTGTTGGTATTCTGAAATGAATTTAATAAGAGAATAGATTAATAAAAATAAATATTTGTTTTGTCTCTGTGAAGGCTTAGACAAGATTAGTTAGGAAACGATGGGTTAGTAGATGCTATTTACTTGTTGCTGAACAATACAAGTAAAATAAAACAAAGCAACAGAGAGATCATGTGTTCAATATAACTATTTAGTTGAGATTATGGATTTATAAAATAAAGGATGTTGCTCTACTCTCAGTTAGGTACATTGTAGCAACAGTATCTGGAGTAGCATTATGAGGCAACTTATTTCAACTTAGCTAAGAAAATAAGCCCTTCAGTATACTATAATAGGAATCTAAAACTGAATGTCAGTCATAATACGTAACTTTGATAATTTTGTGTGTTAAGTCTTAACATTAATTTAGTATATTGTTTTATATTTTTGTGGCTATAGAGTCAGATCATAAATAATTGTCTTCTATTCCTTTCTTTTTATCTGGTGTAATTTTTATTCATTCGTTCTATTTTTTACAGATTGTAAAATGGCGTGTTATTTAAAATACATTTCAAGCAGGTGGTGAAAACATCTTATGTTAACAAACATTAGAGCTCTTTAATTAATGTTACAGATCAAGAGTCAGAAACCTTTTTAATCCAAAGAGCTTTTTTGATGTCAACTCTACAGAATAAAACTTGTCTAGAGCCAAAAACTTCCACGAGCCTAAAAAAGATGTAAAGGTTTATGAAAAATACGTTACATAAGATGTTATTAATGTTATTTCTTTTCTTAGGTTATAGACCAATAAAAATGTCTCACAAGGCAAAAACACTTTCTTTAGTAGAATAATGCCATTTAAGTATTTTTGATATACTTGGAAAATAAAGAAATATGCATAGTCTGCCAGCAGAGGATGAAACAAAGAATAAAACTTTTTTCCATTAATGTCATTCAATTACAGTAATGCTATGCAGTTATTATATTAAATTATACCAAAGAACTGCAACCTTTCTTTTGCCTTTATCATTAGCATCATCGCTCTTGTCTATCTTAGTTTGGTCCAAATTCACTGTAGAAGGGCCATAAAGAGACACATGGTGATCTGAAGCAAGTACCGTTGTAGAACCGATAATATTCAATGTATTTTGGTCCTGAGTTTACATACAGGTATGTGTTTGACAGTCATTACCACACTCTTACTGTATTATTTTGGCCTATATGTTCATTATTGCCGGTGTCTTATTAACCTCATTGAGTATTTATTTATTTCCCATTATGAACTCTAGACCTTTATCAGGTCCCCAGACTGACCTCGGACTGACCGCAGTGGTCACTCTGAACGCACCATTAAAGGGTTTTTTTTCCCCACGCCACCATTGCTTCATGCATGTTCGGTATGAGGGATTGCTGCAAAGCATCAGCAATGCAGACGACGGTCCACCGTGGCTCTAAGCACTTTCAAGAGGGGTTAACCATGACGAAAACGAAATGAAAACAAGCATTATGTTTAAACAAACCTTAGGTATGTTTAACTAGGGTTAATAGTAAGTTCTTAAGGAGGCTAATAGTGTCTAATGCTTGTAGAGATTCGGAGCTTGTTTAAAGTAACTTTTAAGAGGGCCCGGTGGCTCTGGTGCATGGCAGCCTCGCCTCTATCAATCTGCCCCATGGCAGCTGTAGCTACTAACATAGCTCACCACCATCAGGGTGTGAATGTGTGTGAATGGGTGACTGACTGTAGTGCAAAGCGCTTTGGGGTCGTCAGACTAGTTATACAAGTACAAAGCAGTTTGTCACAATCATAAAACACAAACTTTGTTTCAAAGTTAGCTAGCAGGTAGTTTAGCCTGTTAGCTCCAGGTCTTAACCTCAATTGTTGCAGTGGAAGCTAGATATTCGGGCCGACGGCAAGGAAGCAGTTTTGAATGTTTACAGGTCTCCCAAATCCAATTCAAACTTTTTTAATGATCTTAATGACCTCCTATCTGTGATATGTGTTGATTATCACTGTTTAATTATTGACTTCAACTTTAACATTGACAGCCCTGAAGACAGAGGTGAAAAAGAACTGTGTGACACACTTATAAACTTTGGTTTATCTCAACATGTTAAACAGCCAATGCACAAACAGGGACATATTTTAGACTTGATCATCACTAAAGGTCTAAACATTTCCAAGGTCAATGTAACTGATGTTGCACTGATCACTTTTCTGTTACCTTTGAAAGCATCATTTCCAGTGACTCATTTAACCAAAGGGACATCGTAAGAAAATGCACCTTTAAGGACGATGCCACGGAAACTTTTATTCAAGCTTACTTAGCTGCTTCAACCTTATGCTGTAACACAGTAGATGAACTAGTAGATAACTTTCAGTCTAAAGTCTCAGATATCATCGACTGCATTGATCCAAAATAAAGTGAAGGTTTTTTCGGGAAGAAAAAATCTCCTTGGAGAAGTGCTCCAGCAGTTGGAAGTGAGAAAAGGGGAGTGTCGAAAAGCTGAACGGAAGTGGAGAAAGAATAGACTCCAGGTTCACTATGACATCTATAAAGAGAGACTTTACAGATATAACTTACAACTAAAAAATGCAAGGGGATCTTTCTTCTCTGAGATTATCAACGAAAAGATTAATAATATTCGCGCTTTATTTGCCACGGTCAACAGGTTGACAAATCCCCCTGTGTCCGTGGCTTCTGAACTCCTTTCCACCACGGCCTGCACTGAATTTGCTAACTTCTTTACTGAGAAAATCCTAAAGATTAAAGGATCAGTCTGTACATCCATATCAAGTTCAGAAACAAAGCTGTCTCCAACTAGAATTTATCTTGACAACATGTCCCAATTCAGCCAAATAAACTACAAAAGCTTAGAGGAAATCGTTCACCAGCTAAGTCCCTCCTCCTTGATGTTTTACCCACAGCTTTCATCAAGAGGGTTTTGCCTGTCATAGAGTCTGATTTGACTCAGATAATAAACACGTCCCTTGTGTCAGGTGTTTTTCCTCAAACCACTGTTGAAAAAGAACAATTTGGACAAACTAAATCTGCAGAACTACAGGCACATCTCAAACCTCCCCTTTATCGGTAAGATTATTGAAAAAGCTGTTTCAACAATTAAATACCTTCTAAACAATGACCAGCCGCTTTGACGATTTCCAGTCAGGTTTCGGTGCTCACAGTACAGAGACCGCCTTTGTCAAGGTGTTTTATGACATCCATATAAATGCAGAATGTGGAAGAACCACAGTGCTGGTATTATTGGACCTCGGTGCAGCATTTGATACTGTCGATCACTCCATTCTGTTAGAGCGCCTGGAGAACTGGGTCGGCCTCTCTGGTACAGCTCTCCACTGATTTAAATCCTACTTAAAGGAAAGGGACTATTTTGTGTCAGTAGGTAACTCAACATCCAAAACCACAAAAATCACATGCAGAGTTTCTCAAGGGTCCATCTTGGGTCCCTCCTGTTCGATATCTACATGCTCCCTCTAGCTCAGATCATAAAAAACAACAACATCAGCTACCATAACTATGTAGACGACACACAGCTCTACATCACCATGTCACCAGGTCACTATGGACCAGTTCAAGCACTGAGTAAATGCTTAGAAGAAATCAATGCATGTATGCATAAACATTTTCTTCGAATGAATAAAAACAAAACTGAAGTAATAATTTTCGGATCAACAGAGGATCGATAAAAAGTTAGCACACAGCTTCAGTTTCTTCAGCAAGAATCATGCCTGAAATCTGGGTGTAGTGATGGACTCAGACCTGAACCTCCAACAGCATCTAAAGACAATTACTAGGTCAGCTTTCTATCACCTGAAGAACATGTCCAGGATTAAAGGACTAATGACTCAACAGGATCTGGAAAAACTAATCCATGCATTCATCTTTAGTAGAATTGATTACTGCAACGGCGATTTCACAGGTCTACCTGAAAAGTGGATCAGACAGCTACAGCTGATCCAGAACGCTGCTGCCCGCGTCCTCACTAAGACTAAGAAAGTAGAGCACATCACCCCAGTTCTAAAGTCCTTACACTGGCTCCCTGTATCTCAGAGAATAGACTTTAAAATAATGATGTTAGTCTATAAATCCCTGAATGGCTTAGCACCTAAATACATCACAGACTTGTTATCATTGTATCAACCCTCCAGACCACTCAGGTCTTCTGGCTCCAGTCTACTCTGCAGAACCAGAACCAAATATGTAGAAGAAGCATTTAGTTCTTATGTTCCACTTATCTGGAACAAACTTCCAAAAATCTGTGAAAGTGCTGAAACCCTGAGTTCCTTTAAATCAAGAAAAACACATTTGTTTAGGAATGCCTTTGACTGTTCTAGTTAAACTGTTTTTATTGAAACATCATTATTTCAAGTTTGTAGTCCAACTGCTTTAAATATTTGCTTTTAGTTTCCCTTTTCCCATGTCTTATTTTGTTTCAGTTTTTCTACATTTTATTCCTACTTGCTTTTATTCTGTTTTTATCTTCCTATAGTTTAATCATGTAAAGCACTTTGCATTGTCTTTGTACTGAGGTGTGCTATACAAATAAATTTGCCTTGACTTGCCTCTGGCGGTGCTCTCAGATGTTTAGAGATATGTCTGTAACCATCAGACCACTATGGCAATAGTGGTCTGATGTTTTGCAACAACATGGTTGTGAAGGAGCTGCATGGTGGTCCAGCTGATTCCTTCTTGCCTTGCACCAGGAAGGGGCTCAGTTCAAATCGCTAGGTTGAACAGATCCAAAAAAGCTCTTTGCTTTTTTCCGTCATCATATGCTTCTTGTGTGATACCTTGATACAGTGATTTTTTTTAATATAGGCAATCAAATGTGACTAAACCAGCTTACATTAATTGGCAGTTTTTGGGGGACATGTTTCCATTCTAAATACAGACGTATTTCAGTGGGCTTCTTGACATTTGATGCCTTTTAGCTGCTTTTTTTTATCTTTTTTTTTCCTGGGTCATTTCACCTTAGAATACATATTTTATGGACTCACTTGTTTTAATTTATTTCTATGTGCAGATTGTATTAGTTGGGTTGTTACCAACATCTGGAGTAGTTGTTTTCACATTCTAATCCCTTTCACCCTCTAATAAACTTTAACTTTTGTTGTCTTTTCATCAGGGCATCTTAAACATCACTGTGTTGTGAATTCCGGCAGTAAATGTATTCTTCTATTTCCAGTGTGAAGCCAAGTTTAAATACCGCTATTAGCGGAAATCACATATTAGAGTATGGTTTTTATATCTCAGATATCTTTTTTAGGCCTTATTGATAGAAATTCTGCTGCTGTCTTATTTTGGTACTCTCTGTTCTCAGATGTCGAATATCATTTTACTTCCCCTGCTGCTGTGCTCCTGTATTAAGTGTATTGTTTTCACCTGTGTCTTATCAGCCCCAGAGTGTATTAATGCTCCCTGACTCTCGCTCCTCTCTTTGCTTGTCTAATACTGCTCCTTGTTTTCTCAGTCTGACTTGCAAGTTGTCTGTTTCTTTTTCATCTGCTTTTGTTTCACAGTGTATTAATGTTCACATTTATCTTGTCGGACTCCTGTAGCTGTCGCTAGATGAAAATATTTAGCTCCTTAGGT
Source organism: Fundulus heteroclitus (assembly GCF_011125445.2). Classification (NCBI taxonomy): domain Eukaryota; kingdom Metazoa; phylum Chordata; class Actinopteri; order Cyprinodontiformes; family Fundulidae; genus Fundulus; species Fundulus heteroclitus. The sequence continues at coordinate 34,941,364 of NC_046364.1, forward strand.
TTGATTAAAAAATCTTGTTTACCTCATTAATTTTCTCAATCACCAGCAATTTTAAAAGTTATTTTATTATTTAGAAACAGAGATATTTTGTAACTATTTTTATTCTAATGATCAAGCATAAGATAAATGATGCCCTGAGAAGGTAGTTTTTTTTTTTATTATTATTTTTTTTATAAATTCATAAGCTCCTTACTTACATTAAAATGTTAAACTAAAGGTCAAATTTAGGGCTCCATCTAATGTAACTTGTTGCAAAATCTCAAATATATTTCTGGAAGATCTAACATTTGTGTTTAGAAGGTTTAAAGACTCATCAGTTTACCATTAAACGTTTTGATGTCTGCTGACTATTAAAACACATTGATTGACTACTGAGGGCCTTTATTAGTTTTCTATGCCTGGCTGTTTTATTAAGAATTTAAATCACATAATTTACCATATAACCTAAATGTTATGGTTTTTACAGATTTTAATGCTGGACAGATTTAATTAAAATTGTCTAGAAACTGCTTGAATAAATTAGAGATACCCTTTAGTGTCACTCATAAAAAAACAACTTCTGTTTTGTGAAAATAGCAGCTGACAGACAAGCTGCATTTTATTTTTAATCAAGCCTCTTGGATAAGTACCTTGGATACTCAGAACATGAATTCTGTTTATTTATTTTTTTTACAATAAAACTGATAATGAAGATATATACTCAAACATTACTCAAACATTGATTTATCTTGGGGCTGGTGTGTGAAGCTGCAGCTGGATGTTTAATAATACAAGAGTCAGCAAACATGTGACAGGTATGATGAAAAGCACAGAAGGCACCGAACTGGAACTATAAGTTACCATATGTCCATGAAATGTGTTGGTAGAGTATTCCCAGGTGACTCACTGATGCCTTTAGAGTGTTTAAGTCCCTAACTGAAGCTGACTGTAATTGTACTGTTCAAGGGGGCAAAAATTAAAAGGACTTTGTAATGTTTTTCTTTCAATGTTCAAAATGCTCTAAATAAATGCATTCATCATTCATTCATTCATGTTGGTATTATTCAATCAAAGCTTCAACAATGCATAGCATCTTCTAAATGAAAGTTGAATCACCTTGAAATGAAAGAACATATTAAAACCTTTCTAGGGTAGAGATGACTATTCTGAGATATAAAAAAATGAAAAATCACAAGGGACATGATTTACACTGCAGAAAAGTTCTCAAAATTAGTTTTAGTCATGTACCAAAGTCTATTTAATTAAGTGGTTTTCAAACTGTCTATGTAAGGGTGAAGTGCATGAAGCGGTGTTGTTACACAAAGACATTTATTGTCCAAAATAATGTGTACCTTTTTAAAAGATACTCTTAAAAGATAAGAGGAAATGCTCTTATCTTCATAGCAGATATCAGAATTTAATCACTTAGAGATTTATTCTGTTTCAACTTTGTTTTCCACAAATGTTTTGGATCAAAAAGTAAAAATCAAAAAATACACTTTTCTAATGATAATTTCATTAATTACAAGGAGCATAGCATTAGTTCCAGGATTTTTGCAGATGTCTGCCCCCCTCTGGCGAGAAGTTGAAATTACACCAATTTTGTGCATGTGCATAAGAGAAGAGGAAAAAGCATCTGCCACTGCGAGGGCTGTTTCACAAGACCAAAGTAGAGGATTAAGCCAGAATTTTCCAGATATCCTGGCTGAACCAAGCCTCGACTTTCACAAAAGCAGCAGCACATAAGTTACCAACGCAATTTATTCTGTGCAGCCTGCTCCAAACTAGGCTAACTGCCAGGCTTGGTGAATCCTGGTGCCCGATCTGTTCAGTCAGCAGGCACACTCATAGAAACCAATGAGTTCTATCATTGATTCCGTTTTCTGATGTTTGCTTAAACATAATTTTATTAGCTTGCATTACAATACCACAGATACATATTGGCATTCAGTCATTATTATTGTTTTTAAATTATGATAGTAGCCTATACCATTATTAACTTTGGAATTATCAATCTGGGCATCGTTACTGTTCCACCTTGTTTTTGAAGACTGATGTTGTTCTAAGTTTGACAGGAATGCCTTTGATGGACTTTTGAATGTGTTGAGGGGATTAGAGAAATGGCTTATAAAGAAGTAAAGGTGTTTTCAATAAAGCCCAGAGTGACACCGTTTTCCACAACATTCTGCGACACTAGACAGTGTTGTATTGCTGCCTCCTCCAGAACAAACATATTTCCTCTCAAGCGCAGCTTCATTGCTTAACGGGTATCCTACATTAACTTCTTTCAATTTGTTTTAGAGTCTATGTTTAAATGCAAACAATATTTGTATTAAATATTAATGCCAATATTAAAATTGGATATGAGGTGAACTTCGTTTTGCAAAGTCTGGGATGAAAAATAGAAAGTGTAGCGCTGGTATTATTTCAGGAGTTATAGAAAGGTTAGTAAAACAGAGCCCTCTTGAGTTACAGAATGTGATAGATTAGAAAAAAATGGTTTAACATTCGCCCTGTGATAGACTGGCAACCTGTCCAGGGTATACCCCGCCTCTCGCCCATTGACAGCTGGAGATAGGCCCCGGCACCCCTCGCGACCCCAGCAGGTATAAGCGTGTCGGAAAATGATGGATGGATGGATGGTTTAACATTGTTTTGCCACAGAAGTAGCTTCAAACAAATGTATTTTCCTTTATACTTGCGGCAGTGTTTCCTTTCTTGAATATGATATGCTTAATTTCCTCATAAAGCTCCATCAAAAGATGTTGCTCTTTTGGTCTAAAGTTTGGCAGATGCAAGTCATCCATTGTAGCATCAATATGTGATCAACCTCACTGTCTCCTTAAAAAAGCTGGAGGTAGGCGTTTTCCAGAATTACTTAAACCTGGCTCAACATTGTCAGACCTACTGAGCCTGGCATTTGTGAAACAGACAAAGCTAGGCTTGTTGAAAAAACTCAACAAAGTTGACAGGCGAACGCAGCACATCACACCCAGAGGATTTGGCCTGAATCGCTCTCTCATGAACTGAATATCCAGCCTATGAAGCCAACTGCGGTAAATAGAGGATAGCTCCTTTTACCCATCAGGCAATGGTTGGGTCATGTATGACAAAGAAAATAAATCATATTTAACTTGAAAACTTGCACTTTGCACATATATAGAAAAGCAATCCAAATCATTCTAGTTGAACAGAATAAATTAGAAATATAATCTCAATCCGAACCAGAGTGAGCTTTATTGCCAAGTAGTGTTTTACATGTACAAGGAATTTGCTTTGGTGATATGGTGCTACACAAAGACAAACATACAGCTCACATAAGTAAGTTTAGATAAACACAATATGGACAATCGGTCTTGGAAACCTCCACCCCTGCTTAATGACAGGCAGTTTCTCTTTACAAAAATGGCTTCCTTTACATCCTTCTGAAACCAATGTTCCTTTCTATCCAGGATGAGAACATCTTCATTCCTGAAACAGTGATCGCAGGACTGCAGTTGAGTGTAAACCGCTTAACATTGGCCTGATGATGTTTGTCTTCTGTGCTGGCCCATCCTTTTGGCCAGTGGTTGCTTTGGTTCCCCAATTTATAATTGATCACAGACAGTCCTCCTGGCACCTAACAGAATACACAATATTGCTCTGTTTGTGCCGGGGAACCAGATCTTTGGGGTGAACCAATCTTTGCCCTGTTTCAAGGTTTGAAAGCCACTGAGACGTCATGTTTAGAAAATAAACGTAATTTTTTTGATGCTCCTGTAACATAGTGGAGGAGTACTGGTCTGGGGTCCTTCTTTTTGTGATGAAAAAACGCCCGTCGTTAAACAGGGGTGCTGGCCTCTAGGTACAACTGCCCCCCTTTTACAATCCTGTTATTGCAAGTATGTTATTTCCCCTGGAAACAATGAGCGAGGGCTGAATCCGCTTTGAGGATAACTTTAATCCTCTGATTTAGAGCTAAAATAGCAGTGTAAATATTTCCACAAGAATAAATAAAAAATGTTTAAGCTGCCAAACAACATGCAACTGTTTTTCTACCACTCAGCACAATATTTTTGTCAGAGGCAGCCTTCATCAACCTAAAAACAAGTTTATTATTACCGGCTGAAAAAAGCTACAGCCTGATGTTAATTACACGTGTATCCGGACACACATAGGCTGGTAGGGCTAAAGTGGATGCATTTCATTGGTAGATAAAAGTAGTGGAGCTTCAAGGAAAAAGAATACAATATTTGAGGAATTTCTCTTCTTGTGCAAGAACACTGTCATGACAGTACATTAGGAACTCAGTATTGGCTCCACACCTTTACCTTTGGCAACATATGTCCCTCATAATATCATCAAGGTATTATTTTGTGTACAAAACTTTAAATATTGTGCACACATTTTTACTGCTTTCTGTATGAGTAAGCACTTGGGAAGTAAGTGTAAGTAAGTAAGTAAGATTTCCTCTGTAAAAAAATTTAGAAATTGAATCCATTAGTTGTATGACGCAGCCTGCGGGGTCGGGGGGGGGGGGGGGGGGGGGGCAGACACTGTGTGTAATTAAATGTGCTAAATTCTAAACTAATTGAATGAATGACCCCTGTTTCTGGGGCCTGTGTTTAATTATTTGAAGCAACAAATAAGGAAGAAAACAAAACTGATTTTGTTTTGTAAAAATGCATATAATTGTGGTTTTTGATACACAGATTGCGTGAATTAAATATATTTTATCATACAGAGTATGTTGGACTTGTTTTATTTGATCTCTAAAGGCCGTTTAATCAAAATTTTAATTATATACAATGTGTAGACTATCTAGCGGCTTTCAAAAGTAATTAAACATTTTGTTCTGTTGCAACCACAATCTTAATTTTTTTGCAAAAATAAAGTGGTGCAAGATTGTGAAGAGGAATGAAAGAAAGTTTTTCTTTTTTTTTTTAAGCACACTTTATATATGTTGTAATTGTGGCCATTGTTGGGTACTGATTGCAACCTTCAACATAAGTATTGCAAAGTAGGTGCTGATGTGAAGCTTCAGACTGAATTGCTAGTCAAAGCATGTGGATGCTTAAACAATGATAGAGATGGTTCATGAAATCATACGATGTTTTCTGGTGCCTTATCAAGTACACATTTTCCAGCAGCAAAACTCTTTACAATTGCAGACTATAGGTAAGATTCATCAGCGACAACATTGGCCCATTCAAGTGAAATGAACAATGCTAATCAGATTCTCAATCGAAAATCTAGCATGCAGGTATTCAAGTGAATTTTGGACATTATAGAACAGAGATTGGATTTCTTTTACATGTGAAACTAACGGAACAGAAATCCGTGGGATTACATGGCAATATTTGTTCAGTTGTATAGTATGTGGCTGCAGGCAGGAAGCAATGCAAATGTGTTCTATAAATACTAGCAAATAAACACAAGGAACAAGAAATAGAAGGCTGAGAATATGCAAAATAAAAACATTTTGTTTAATTGCTACCAAAATGACCCAGGATGTTCAGGATTTGTCTGTCCACATGTTAAGGCACACCTTTGCTTCCATTGTAGACCAGCAAACATAGTAACGTTCCTTTTTGACAGTGGCAAATCTGAGGTTAAAAGTAAAATTGGAAAGAAAATATGGATGCAATTCAGAAAAGAAAACTGATTAGCAGGTGATCACAAAAATGCTTTTCAGCATCAAGACAACATTGAATAGTTTGCCCCGTTTCTATGGAAATTATTAGATTGTTTAAAAAAAATTCCTCCAAGTGCACAACTTAAATAACTGATTCAAGAAATCTTGAGTAATTTGTATAATGCAAAGTTAAACTAGATTCCTTTGATAAAAATGCCTTGGTCTGCACAGAATTATTTTACATTGAGCAGAGGCACATAGATATATAAGAATTCTTTAGAACAACTTGGCTAAGCTAAATGTACGATAATCTGCAAAAAAAAAAAAAAACTGTTTTTCTTTAGCCTTTTGTTTACAGCTTCAAGATATATGGCCCTTGTCACTTCCTTGTACCAAGGGTGGAGAAAATAAGGGCGTTGAATCTCTAAATATTGACACCACCCAACCCTTGAACATCACTGTTGGCAAATAACCTTTTTTTTATTTTCAATTATCCTGAACTGAGTCCTGAATTTGATAACGTTAACAGCGACAAACGCGTTCCTTATTTGATTTTTCTCAGGGCTCAGTGCCATCTGTTGCTTGAAAAACATGTTCTGTATCTATCTGCGTATGTGCTTCTGTTATTGCTCAGCGGTAGTAGAGCTGGCATGAGTGTTCCCTCTTTCACACATAGATGAACGCATGTATGCACAGCACACACCCTTTCTGTCCCTCAGTTTACCCGCAGCCTCTCACGTAGCAAGATGAACACTTTCACTTTCTCTCCGTAATAAGAATCCCTTCCATTCTGCTTCCCTCTAATCCTTCCATGCAAGTGACTCACATTACAACATTCTTCAGTTTAATGCACTTTAATAGCATTAATATCTGCTTTTACCTCTTGAGCTGCAATAAACACCTCTTTCCAGTTTAAGAAAGCTGCTTAAGAGCAAATTACATGCTCTGTGTACCAAAACAGAAACAGTCCCGTGTGAAAAGCAGAATAACTCATTGTAAAAGAGTAATCTGCTTTTTTTTTTCTGTACAATGGCACCCACCCACCACAGCGTGGCACATAGTGTACTGTAAACAGACACTGAGGGAGCTTGGACAAGGAGCAGTCAGCTCCCTGTTGTCCTTCCTACTCACTCTCGGTGTGTGGAGGAGGCCTACAGAAACAGGAAGAACACGAGTCCTTGCCACCTTCTGTGCCACCCGTGTTGCTGCTGCAGTGACAGCCAAGGTCAGTCCAGGAATGACAGAGGGCTTTTGCATGAAGATAAGGCTCTCACAAACATCCAAGCCACAGTGCCACTTTTTGAAGGAAAGAGAATCCTTTACCTGAATTATTCATACGGGTCTCCCCCACCCTAAATAACAGCCGGCAAGCATTGTTTGACATCCCAAATGAATAATTAAGGACTGACCTTTTGTTCCCATTAGAGGTGATGGGCTCAAACCGCTAGACTTTGTGGATGAGTCTACTGGAGGATATGAGGGTGCTGTGTACAAGAACTATGAATTCTTTGTAATAATATCAGCCCAACTCTTGAGCATAAACAATCATGCTAAAAAAAGAAGGACACCATATCCCTCTGGAATGCATTAATGTAAAAGACACAATGAAATCTCTGCAGATTGCTCTGAAATCGCTGCCCGAAGTGCCTCATTGTCACTGCTTGCATGTTCACCTGAGAGTTCTACTGTACTTTGTTCATGACACATCACAGGTCTTGTGATTACACCATTAAAACAATGCCTGTATCAGATGATAAGTGGAAAAAAAAATACAATTCAGGAGGTACAGATTGGCAGATTCCATTGAGGAAAACATGTCACTATAAAATCTACTGTATTCAGAATCTGAAACTGATGGTAACATGGTGTGAGGGAATGATATTTTATTAGTCCATCTATCCATTATTTTGGGTTTTATCCAAGATTAACAAGTCCATGAGGGAAACCTAAAAATTCCCTTCTCCAGCAACATTCTCCAGCTCATTCTGGTGGATCTCACAGTGTTACTAAGACGCAGTACAGTCTCTCCAGCCGGGCCACTGAAGTTTGCCCCAGAGTCTCCTTCCAGTGGGACATGCCCTAAAAAAACAAAGACAGGTGCCAAAGATGCTTCTGGATCAGATGCCTGAACCACCTGAACTAATTTATTTTGATGCAGGAGAGGAGCGGCTTTTCTCTGAGGTCCTCCTGCCAAGGAGAGCTCATCACCCCATCTCAAAGGCTGAGCTCAACCACCCAATGGTGGGAGCTCATTTCAGGAGCTTTTGTGGTCTCTTTATTCTTGTCATGATTCATATCTCATGACTATATGTGGGTCTTGGCATGTGAATCAACTAATCCAATATTTCACCATTGGTAAAGCTCTTTCTTCGCCACCATCATGGCGAAAGAAATCCCAGTCTCCATATTCCCACCACTCATGAACAAATCACCCGAGATACTTGAACTCCTTCACTTGAGTCATGAAAACCGGAGACCATGTTCTCCATGAGTACAACTGTGAAATCCTGTCCATGAGCACCACAAACATTATTTGTGAGAAGAGGCAGCCATTGTGAAGTTTAGTGCACAGTGGTAACAAACTTGACCTTGTTCCCTCAATGCAGACGCAGGGCTTGCTTTGAATATCCAAAGATTGGATATCCCATAAAACCAACCTAGTTAGAACAGCAGCAGTCCTTAACTTAAGGGACATGGTCTTAAGCAAAATAGAAGAGGACATTACAACCAAACTCTTGTGACAGTAGTAATTCTGTGAGGTTAAATATCTGGTTGACTGTTCCACAGTCAGAACAAAAGCAAAGGGAGTGTTTATAATAAGTAAATCTATAATTTTATATAAGAGAAGTTCAACCCGTATAGCAGTTGTTCCCAACCCTGGTCCTCAAGAACCCTTACCCTGCATGTTTTAGGCAGAGGAGATCATGCAGTCATTTGAATCAGGTAAGCTGGAACAGAAACATGTCTAAAACATGCAGGACAGGGGTACTTGAGGACCAGGGTTGGGAACCACTTCCTTGTAACATATGGTTGAAGTGCTCTCCATAACCCAACCAATAAATCTCTGAGAACAAAAACCAGCAGTCATTCCTCATAAATCCTTATTAAGAACTTCAGGTAATCATAACTCAGATTAACAGTGTTATATACAGTACCTCTGTTTCATAAGTATTGTTCAACCTAATTTAAATGTAACCTTCAATAATGAGACTTTTTGACCTTTGCACGCTCTAATTACCCTCTGTTATTACAAGCCATTGTTAAAAATGGTTATCAAATATTTTGAACTGTAAGGCCCCACTATTACTTTAGGTGTGCACAACATTCTGCTTCCACACTGATGCCATATGGGCAGGCTTAACACTTACCGTGTTGGTATTATTACAGCTTTTAATGGCTTGCAGTAAAGATATTGATTCAAGTCCAAACAGTGCTACATTTGTTTATAGTGTAAGCAACTTTCCCCAGATAACAGAAGGATAAACACATATTTGTTAAAAACAGCTCCTGCGGACTCATCATGTCTAAACATGCTTTTATCCCTGTGTATCTTTTTTTTTTTTTTTTTTTTTTACCTTTGCCAGCTAGCGCTTCTAGTAAAGAGCTTGTCAGCATGTCATTTGACAAAATGCTTTATGCATCGCTCTGCCTCAAAGTGCCAGCAACTAAACTGTAAGCATCAATTTAACAACACCTAGATGCTAACAATTGTCAATAACCTCATAACGGTTGTCAGGTTACATTAAAACCACTTAAGTGTCCTGTGGGACATGCATAGATCCACAGTGAACTTTAAAATCTCTGTGTTCGCTTATTCCTGTTCTGGGTTCCAGAGGAAGCTGGAGGACGTCCCAGAGGTAACAATGACCAGTGTTACACAAATGTAAGTATTATGATCCCTCTAGTGTCAGAAAGAAATTTAGCAACTTTTCTGATGTCATAGACACTTTTTGTTTTTACTTTTTCATATAAAACACATGCATCTGTGGATACCTCACTCAATCCAAAGCACTTTTGCTGTCTTTGCGTGATAAAAAGTAAACTTACAAATTGGACAAACTTGCAGGGTGTGAACTCCGTCCCACACATTCTATTTAGACAAAGGCTTTATCCAAACTATCCTGGGTTTTTGTGATAAACTGTTTGTTTTTTCTGGTCCACTTCCAAATATTTTTTTTTGTGTAATCCACTATCCAGATATTTTTGAAAAAATGCCCGCTCTGGCTCTCCGTGGTAGAACACCCAAATGTGGAGCATATTTTATAGGATTTTTCACATCTTATCTGGTCATGCACCAGTGATGTTACCATTACACCTTAAGTTGGGGTGAATGATTTAGATGAAATAGGAAACAGTGTTAAAAAAAAAAAAAAAGATCAACAGTTGTTTTGCGGAAATCTTTTGCCTAGTACTCCATTAGTCAGGTTTAGGATTTTCTTTTAGATTTTGTAGGATTTTCTTTTAGATTTTGTAGTTAATGTTGATCGTATAGCAACGTGCTGGTAATGCATTAGCAACTGTCATTTAATCTCCTAAGTGAAGATATTTCTTTCTTAAATATAGGATTTTTTAAGATAACTATTTTAAAATATCCGGGATATTGCATCAAAAGCCCTAAAGCCGTCTGATGAGATTTGCTGTAAGCACCACATGCCTTTTTTCTTCTCTTTTTCTAGCTTTTTGGTATATCAGCTGATTACTCATTTATGGTTCTTTTAATAGCTGAACTTGCAAAAGAAGGCATTGACAAAAATGTTGATGACCTACTCTTTCTGTAAGCCAGAAGAGTGCCTTTGTGTGTGTGTGTGTGTTCTTGAACTTGCAGCTCAGCAAAGGTTACTTTTTGCTCATTTTACTATAGTAAAGTGAGGAATTTGATGTAAAGTGAGGACTTATTTGGTCAAATTAGCTAACATTATTTCATCACATTTGTTGACACTTATGCATTAAGGACATTATTACGTATGTATTGCATATATGTTATTTTGATAACCCATGATGCTTTGTGTGAATTATTGACAGTACTGTTGAAGGTTAATGAATGGTCTCTCAGAGAACAAATACAGATAAAAAATAAGAAAGTACATTTTACACTGTAAATAGGATAGGATAGAACCTTAATCTTCCAAATATATAATGTATAACGTACACCTGTATATTTGTGACATTAACATCAAAGTTAAACTAAAACCCAATGAACTCAATTAGAGTATCTATTTTGGGCCACTTAAGGCAGTCGCAAGCTCAGATACAGGGCCAGGGTTGGAATTGTGATATTTAAAGAAAGTTAATGTAATTCTGAATGTATTTAAAGGGCAACTCACCTCCAAATCAACTATCTTGTGCCAATAAACTGTTAATGTGGTTGCCTTATAGTACTGTTTACATATACTGGACATTAATTTGACAAATTAGTGCATATTTGTTGAAATCCTGCTTAAAAGCAGGTTAGACAAATAATTGTGTCTAAAATGGTCCAGGCCTTTCCAGACCGGTGGAATCACTAAAGCGGGTGAAAATAACCTGAGCAGGGAGAAGTTGAGTAGGGCGGGTGAAAACGGCCGGGCCAGTGGAACTGTGCCTTATATGGCAAATCAAGCTAGCTGCTGCTTTCCCACAATCCTGTACACAGAGCCCGTGGGTGTGACACACTGCCTGTCATCGTTCCCTCTGCTACTATGCTGAGTCTCCACCGTCACCAATGCACTAGCGAGAGAACATGGGCTAACTTAAATATTTACAGCTTTCTTACCTCAGAAGACATTATGCCTTCAAACAAAAGGCCCACGTGCTTTTCCTCTACTCCCATGCACGTGCACAACACTGATGTAATTTCAGCTTGTCGCCAGATGGGGCAAACTTTTGCAAAAATCCTGGCATTTATGCTATGGTCTACTAATCCCCCCACCCCTAAAATGAATGAATTAATAAAATACAAATAAGATATAGAGTAGTCTCCCAGTTAAATCATAAAGCAGCTGTTGGACAACATGTTTTAACTCTTGTAGGCTCCCTCTCTAATCAGTTTCATAATGATGTTGCTTTATTCATTTCAGCACGTTCTTCAAGCTAAAGGTCTGAACACTGGGGTATTTCAGCTAGATGATGTCAATCCAAACAATAAACACCTGGTCACCTGGGTAACAAAAACAAAACATTTTTGTTCACATGTCATACATACCATACAGCTTTAGAGTTTATATTAACACATATCAAAATCCCACGGTCAATTTTACCTTTATTTGGAGGGTGAAGGTGGGCACTGTTACTATTTTTAGTGAGTCACCTATTGACTTTTCAACTGTGCTGGTGGAAATCTATACTCTTTTATACAATTCTTGGTCACTATACAATGATTCATAGATGATGTCTGGCCCGAATAATACTCAAAACTTCCCAGAAATGAACTTAAAGGGTTCTCATGCTTCTCATTAGCTGACTTGGGTTTCAGATGAGTGTCTTTACAGCACTTCGTTATCTTCAACCATCCTGCTTGTTTGATGTCCTTCCTGAACAGCCTGGAATCAAATAGACATGTGAAAAGACCATGATGTCTTCCGGGCATTAGGTAGAGGAGGCAATTACAGTTTTCACATTACATGTGGAAACTACTAAAAGCTACAGGCTTTGTCTTAGTTTCCAGAGTAACGATTGTAAAAAAAAAAGACAGATGATGCAAAATCTCAAACAAAGCAATATCTAGTATTTTATTTTCTTAATTATATGAGTTTTAATTTTATTATGATGTTGAAGTTACTTAAGTTTGTTGCTGCCTAAGCCTAACCAGATAGTGCTTTCCCAGAAATTTTGTCTTTTTACTGATCTCATAGCTGTGTCACTGTCTTCATTACTAATCCGACATAATGTAAGACAAAACAATTCTGTACTAACAAAATAATTCTTCCCTCATTTTATTGATAATTACTATTGTTGTGATTGTTATATATGTGTGTTGTCTATTTTCCTATACTGAGAAACAAATTTCTCTGATGACAGGTACTACAATTATTACTACTACTACTGACACTACTGTCCTGTACTACCTGTCCTGTCCTGTAGCATTAATAATTTATATTTTAATACCAAAGAGCCTAATAGATTTCCTTTATCTATCTATCTATCTATCTATCTATCTATCTATCTATCTATCTATCTATCTATCTATCTATCTATCTATCTATCTATCTAGCTATCTAGCTTGCTAGCTAGCTAGCTATATAGCCAGGTTAACCCCAACATCAGGATGGGGGGCACCCCAAACCCAACAGTCCCCAAACCTGACATACTCCAGCCCCAATCACCCACCCCGATCCCAGCACCGATGACCTACAAGCCCATCCATCTAGAGATGGGGCCAAGACGATCCGAACGGGCCAGCCTACCCGAGTCCACCCTACAAACCCAGAGGCGCTAAAAGAAACAAATTTACCTAACATTTGGGACCATGGGAGGAAAGCAAAACCCTTAGAGATAACTCCTGCATGAACAGGGAGAACATGCAACATTGAGAAAGGAACTTGCTGGGATTCAAACCCAGGACTTTTTATTACTGAGCATGTGATAAAGCCTGCAGAAATTTTGCTCCAGGCCATTCTGAAAGATTAAAGGAATGTTCGGCTCCGTTAAATCAAAATACATTAACCGAACAGTACTGTAAATAATAAAAACTGCCACACATCTAGTTTCAGCTCAGATCTTATTCAGCAGCATGCAAAAAGAAGCACCTGCTGATTCGTGACCTTTATAGGGTACTGCTGAACATCAAAACATATTAACTATAAAACACAACAACACATGTTGCTACGTTGTTTTGCTAATGTGTTTTAATGTTGAGCAATAAATTCTCAGTAAAGATGCCACAGGGTGAACAACATGTGCAGACAATTTATTGATCTAGTATCTTTTCAGGGCATCTCACACACACACACACACACTGGTATATAGTTTTGGGGACCTTCCATTGACTTCTATTCACTTTCTAATGTTTTTTCAGGCCCTAACCCTGAACCTAACCTAAACTCAATTCCCATCTTAGCCCTTAACCTAAGCATTAGCCCACTCTGCATTGTGTGGATATTGCAAAATATCCTCACAATGCTAATTTGTACAGACAAGGTTGGTCTACTGTCAGTCTTGGTCCTCACAACTATATATATATATATATATATATATATATATATATATATATATATATATATATATATATATATATATATATATATATCCCACACACACAGATACAGACATGCAATAATGCAAATAGCAAATGCAACATACATTTTGTTTTACGTGGTTTTGTTCATAAAAGAACAGGAACAACTAAGCCCCCTTCTGATTTCTTAAATTGACATTTTTGCCAGTGTAACACAAAAACTCAAGTGGATTTAACATTTTCATTGAAGTAGGGGCTGTGGTTCTTACCCACTGTGAGAAACGAAACTAAAGCTGCAGTACACTCGCAGTGACATGCTCATGGGGAGAGCCACTGAGAAGCAAGCACTGATTCCTAGTTGAAAGTGTTTGGGGGAGAGAGACTAGGCAACATAGACAGACCATATTTATAGCCAGGCACAGGAATAATTCATTGTGATCAAAGTGCAGATCATACTCCATTCCATCACAGAGCAGATGTGGCAGAATGAAAAGAGCGTTCTTTCTCCCCCACCCGCTCTCTAGTGGCTTCCCAAATGGTAACAGTGAGGCAACTTTATCTGTGAAACCTCTGTGTGTTCTCCGCTCGCTTTCAGGTAGCTTTACTTTCGATGCTTCAAAGAGGTAACAAAAAAAGAAAACAAAAAAAGAGGTAAAGTGTGAAAAAGCTTCCTACATACAACATGTCTTTAACATTAAAGTGATGACTGCATATCAGGTTATGACCCCACAGTAGAATACGGTAAGACTAAAGCAATTAGGTTTGAAGCAGATAGTCTAGAACCAAAGATAAGAGCATTGAAGCATCAAAGCAGGTTGGTAAGGTCAGAGAATGTAGAATACCCAAGATGAGGCTTAATGTTGTACTGTATATACACTTTGCATGGATGCAGTCAGCAAGTAACATCAAAGTCAAAGTACCGATCCAAGGTAAGGCAAGGCAAGGCAAATTTATTTGTATAGCACATATCAGTACAAGGACAAGGCAAAGTGCTTTACATTAAAACATAAATAAAAACTGAATAAAAGCAAGTCACAAAAACAGTTGGAATAAAATGTAGAAAATTTGAAACTGAATTAAAGAAGGAAATGGAAACTAAAAGCAAGAATCATGATTTTAAAAACAGTTGGACAACAAACCGAAACTAATGATGTTTCAATTAACAGTTTAACTACAACAGTAAAAACACGTCTACAGTTTTCTGGAAGTTAGTTGCAGATAAGAGGAGCATAGGAACTGATTGCTGCTTCTCCATGTTTGGGTATGAAGATTAGATTTGAGCCAGAAGACCTGATACAATGACAACAAGCCTATGATGTATTTAGCTGGCAACAAATTCAGGGATTTATAAACTAACGTGAAATATTTTAAAGTCTATTCTCTGAGATACAGGGAGACCTTGTAAGGACTTTAGAACTGGGGTGATGTTCTCTACTTTCTTATTTCTAGTGAGGATGTGGGCAGAAGCGTTCTGGATCAACAGCAGCTGGCTAATTGACTTTTAGGCAGACCTGTAAGAACACCCATGCAATAATCGATTCAACTAAAAATAAAAAATAAATCCAGACCAAGTATATCCTAGGACATCCTCTCTCTGCTCCCGACTTATTTGACTATAGTTTTCACACACTAAATTTCCCACATATTTTCCCATGTATGCCTTTGTTTCTTTTCTTCTCCTGTGCAAACACACCCTAGCAGACAGAACACACACTGGACTGCTTCTTCAAGTTTCATTTTCTCTCTCTCCCTCCTACACAGAAACACAAATGCCTGTTTCTTCCTATTTTACATTTTTTTGTCCTTGACTTTTCTGTTTTTTTTTTTACTTTCCTGTTGCTTCTTTCAGCATCCAAGCACACATTTGCAAAAGCAGCCCTTCATCTTTTCTTTCATTTCTTCCTCCTCCCACACTTTCCCTATCACCACTTCCATGCTTTAGAGCCTGCACAGAGGCGCCTGTATCATTCACTCCCGTGTTCTCTTCCTGCCCCATCACTCCCTGAACATGCTCATGCTCTCTTCTCTTTTGCCAGTTTCTTCCCCGCTTCACTCATCCTCTCGCCCTCTCACATCCACGTGCACATACGAGCAAACGGCACCGGCCGTCCAGCTTCCCGGACTCCCAGCTGGGCTTGGACAGCCCTCTTCCTTTGGCCTTTCTGGGCCATCTGGAGTGCAATGTCCCCGCTCTGCTGGTCTCCTGCCAGCAGCCGAGCCTCCGAGGAATGAACGCAGTATCTTCAAGCGCAATTTGTACGCGTCAAAGCTCTGCTGTGTGTCCGGTGACCCAGCTGAGTGAAGTCATTGAGTCTTGCATTTCCCTCCTCAAAGGAGCCTCATTCTGCTTTGATGGCACCTGCACTCTGAGTCCAACTGTGATGACGATGGCACAGTAATTGATTAAAGCTGCTGGACAGCCTTATTAGCAATTACTGCTCTGTTTATGATCATGTTGATCATTTGTCCTGTCCTTGCATAAAGAGAGAATTTCACTATCCCTTTGTCACTACTATATATATATATATATATATATATATATATATATATATATATACAGATATATATACAGATATGGATATATAGATATATACAGATATATATACAGATATGGATATATAGATATATACAGATATAGATACATACATGTATAGATATAGATGCATTAGATTGGTTAAGATCACCAAAATTATTTCTGTTTGGGAAATCTCAATCGTAAATTTTTCTTTGATTCCCATGCCTTTAAAAAATCACAGAAAGCCTCTGATGTGAGGTGAAATAAGCCGCACCTGTTGATACATTTCAATTACAAACCTCAAACAAACCGCAATATCAAAACAAATCAGACAAAATACCAGGACCCGTATTGTGGACTTCCACAAGTATTGTTCATCCTTGTTATAGTTGCCAGATACCTGGTGGCCCATTCATCTGTTTAAAACAATTATATATAAGTGAATATATAGACATGAATGTGCATTAGTTTAAAAGTGCGTATTAACTCCCAGGACAAAAGATCCTTTGAAGATGTAAGCACATGATTTTCCACAGAGAAACAAGTCATGACCATATGAAAGCCCACACAGAGGAAGATGTAAAGCCTTTTTACAGTTTACAAATCCGCTTAGCATCACTAGACATTTATTTTGGAGATATGTCAAGTTGTGTGATGGAACAAAATTTGTATAATTTACTTATAATTGACCATGCTATACTTGCTATGTTGCGAAGAAAAAGAGGGAAACTTGCAAGCCTAAAAACATCAGCCTAACTGTGAAGTATGGGGATCGCAGCAACTTGTTGTTGGGTGGTTCTGCTGTAGGAGGGACTGGTGCACTTCAGAAAATATATGGCATTAGTAGGAAGGAACCATATGTGGAATGGGGAGTGATGACCTAGTGGTTAGTGGTTAGGCAGCAGGGTGCCTTGCATCCTGGAGAGGTTGCAAGGTTCCTGGGTCAACTCCCACTCTTGGTCTCTGAGTGAGACCCTATATGTTCCCTCATACTTAGGTGTACTGCGTGCATACTCTGAGACACCACGCTGACTCTCTGCAGATGTTTTAACCTTCATAGTAGAGCATACCTATTGCCTACATTTCTTTTCGTAAATTCCTGCATTTCCCAATCTTCCTGCCAGGGGAACGGGGGGTGGTAACATGTTTGATTCGCTAGTTGAGCACCTAGAGCCGTTTCTTTTCCATCAGGCTCCCACCTGTCAGTACACCTGTCTGTGGGGAGTCCATACAGAATCCGCCTTGAGTATGTGCGGACTATGTGCAGCCGTCCACGGACTCATGTCCGTGCAAGTATACACACACTACACACACACACACATACATACATACATACATACATACATACATACATACATACATACATACATACATACATACATACATACATACATACATACATACATACATACATATATATATATATATATATATATATATATATATATATATATATATATATATATATATATATATATATATATATTTAAATAAAGCAACATCTTAAGGGTATAAACATGCCTGCAAATTGTTCTCCAAAATCGACAGTGACCCAAGGCATACAGACAAAATAGTTACAAAGTGACTTAAGGACAACAAAGGTAATGTTTTGGAGTCACATTCATTAAACCCTAATCTTAGTCCAGGGGAAACCTTTTAGTGTGTGCAAACAAAATGGTGTAAGGATGTGACTCTGTTATGCCAGTTGTGTCATGAGGATTGGACCAAAATTCTAGCCAAGTGTAAAATTATTGTAAATCCTTTTAAAGGCCATTGTTCAAACACTAAGGAAGTTTTAGTGTAAACTACATAATTTAAAAAAGTATAGAAACATTTTATTTCTCATAATTCTGATTTAGAAATCAGACTAAAATAATTGTAGTCTGATTTCGAGTGAGAAAATAGTGAGAAAAAAGGTAATGTGTAGTTTTGTATGGTGTATGTATCTAAGCTGAACTTTATTTAAAGCTGAGGTTTCAGAACTGCAATAATTGCCTGTTGTACCGTTCCTAATATTCATTTGCCTCAGCTGTATGGAGCAGAGTAACACAGGGCTGCTCTCCAGCACCTGTTGCTGGTTAAAATAAGGCTACTACTGCACCTTTCCGACATTACAAGGAAAACAAAGACAAATTCCGCTTTTATGGAAATATTTCCAGTGACATTACAAAAGTCAAATAGCAGTCTGTAAATGGTATAAATAACTTATTTCAGATCTGCGGCCATAAATAACTCTATAGAGAAATAATTTGATTAATTTGCGAATTCACTGAAGTGCAGCTCTCTTCTTTGCAACAGAGGAACGTGTCACTGCAGTTTATATCTCTGGAAACTATTTAAAACTTAAAATGATGTATAAATGGATTTTCATATGCATAAGTATAAAATATGTGCATTCAGTTATCTACTGCACTACATCCTGTACATATGTTTATAATTTGCACTGCTATATGTACTGTTCAAACAATGTTTTTTGATTATTGACTCTAAAGACCTTTTTATTTTTCTTATGCTTCTAACTTTATGT
This sequence comes from Fundulus heteroclitus, assembly GCF_011125445.2. NCBI lineage: Eukaryota > Metazoa > Chordata > Actinopteri > Cyprinodontiformes > Fundulidae > Fundulus > Fundulus heteroclitus. The sequence continues at coordinate 34,960,151 of NC_046364.1, forward strand.
ACTTTTATAGTATTTATAATACACATACTGTTTTACTTTTAGGTGACCCAACCTAAAAGCATCCCTGTGGAAATGTTTCCCCCTTATCTGAACTGTAACAAAAGCCCAGGTCACCAGTCGCACTGTTAATGGTCGACACCGGTATCTTTAAGGTTATAACTCTCTAGATAGCATCTGTAAAAAAAAACAGATAATGTAAGATATTCTGAATATCTTTGTCATATCAGCTATAATAATTTTTGAAGATAGCAAAAAATATATATATATATTTTTTTGATGGGATGACACAGGCAGTAATTGAAACCAAAAGCAAAGCAGTTGGAGCAAAAATGGCAAGCACAGATATCAACATAAAGAATTTAATTCATGCAACTGTCAATATTTGACATCTGTAATTTGTAGAAATGCAACAACTTTGTGAAATTGATACTGATTTTTTTTTTTTTAGGTCAAGATGATTCTAATTTGATCTTTTTATTTCAAAGGACTATAACTCATGAAAGGGAATAAGGGTAACACATGGTCTTTAATAGATTAGTATTTAAAATCTGACTGGAAAATGAAGCATCAAAATGTATGCCTCTAGCCATTATCTGTTTTTTGTGTTTTGTTTTATTGTTTAAATCTCAAAAAAGGACACCAAGTCACATCGTAATGGGTAATGGGTTTAGAGATTGGAGATGGTGGGGGGGCTTTTTAGTTTTGATCTATTTGATGAATAAGTAAAAAAACAGACTCTTAATGTTTAACCTACTGAGCAACGGACAGGTCCGATTAAAAAAGTCTGACCTCCTAACCCTCACTGACTGATGTCTCTCTAATTAGAAACTGTGAAACGAATCCCTCAACTTCATCTGAATTAGAATTTACCTTCTGAAGAGCTAGGGGTCTTAAAGTTGGACACCATAAGACACAAAACTCTGTGCCAGGGGGATGTATGCAGCATGAAGTTTTCAGGTCGCAGAGACCAGCAGAGGACCAGGCTTCCCCCCTCACCGAACCGAATAAAAAGTCATAGCTGTGTGTAGTAATGCTCTTCATGCAGCAATGATGCTTACATCAAATAAAACACTTAAAGTTTGTCACTATGCCTGCTAATTCACTCTAAAATTTCTGTGCTTTTTAACTAGACTGATGGCTGCTTAAAAGAGACAATTAAAATAGTCATACTGTAAATGTTGGAAAGTAAAAAAAGAACGGCATGCTGTCAGCGATCTATATGATAAAACTTGAATAAAAGCAAAGCAATGGCAACAGACATACTCAGAATCAGGTAGTTTTAGGTATACAAGCTCCAACACAGCATATCAGCTCATCCCCGTTTCATTACACTCCACAGCACATTACTGGACTCACCTAATCAGAGCTCCAACATCTACCATGACGCTGGGAAACAAAGTGACACAGTTCTGTCCTCTTCTTCACTAGTTGATCAGCCAAGCCCACCCGTTTCAGCACCACGGAAAGCGCGTCCTCCCCTTTGGGTCTTTGTGGGCTGGGAGATGGCGCAAGTTTACCTACACAGCCTGATGCTGCCGCGAACGCGTCGACACACGTCGTCTCCAAGTTTGATGCCTCCCCGTGAATTTTCCAACGGGAGCCAACATGCCTCGCCCGATGCTCCTCGGTGGCTTTCAGGATGAGCGCGGCCAATCACAATCCCCCGCTCGCTCTTTTTTACTCTCACATCTCTGCGCATCCCAAAGCCGCGGAGAGTCTCCGAGGACCGGCGCCTCCTGTCTCGCCTCCGGGCGGGGACGCTAGCAAAAAAAAAAAACAACAACAAAAAAAAAACAAGTGACTTTACAGAAGCTGCATCTCCCGCTACTGATGGCAGCCCATCTTCACTTTGCAGTGCTCCTCTTTGTCTTCACGACGATGAAGACGATGATAAAAAAAAGAAAAAAGAAAAAAAAAAAGATGGGAGCTGCGAATTTCCTCCCGCGCATCGACTGGCTGTAGAGGAGCGGAGCAGCGGGAGCAGGAGGAGTGTCTTCTAATCTGAGTTCAATAAAGACTCTTCTAATACGGATGAGCTCCACGTTTTAGATAATTTTCAATAGGGATTGTGTACAGATGACAGAAAAAAATGGCACTCTGTATTTGCTAAAATAAGACACTTATAACTTAAGTGTCTTATTTATTTTTATTTTTTTATATCAGCAATAAGATAGAAAAGCCTATTGTAACTGGTTTCTTGTGAGGTTGGTTAATTATGAGGTTTCCAATACGTCTTTCAGACAGTTAGACACAAAGCCCTGCTGAGGGACAACATTTGAATATGAACAGACCTCAGCTCCAGTTTTCCATTTCATTTTTTTAACGGAATGAAACATTGTGTATTTTTACGCCACATTTAAATGCTTGAAGTTTCATTTTATGTACAGTTATTGAACACTATGGTATTCTATCATGTATATTTTATCCTTTATTCAGTATTTCATTCCCGGCGATAGACTGGCGACCTGTCCAGGGTGTACCCTGCCTCTCGCCCATTGACAGCTGGAGATAGGCACCAGCACCCCTCGCGACCCCACAAGGGATAGACGTATTAGACAATGGATGGATGGATGGAAGTATTTCATATCAAACTCAATTCAATGTCAGACAAAGACAAAGGAGGTAAATACAAAATTTTATTTTTCAGGGGAAAAAAAACTATCCAACCCAACCTGGTCCAATATAAAAAGTAATCATCATCTAAATTCAAAAACTGTTGTTTTTCTTGTAAAGTATTTGAAAAAAGAAGGCTATGGTACCTTAGTTAAAATTAGGTTTCATTTCAGATGCAGTGGCATGACTTTAAACTGGCTCTTTATGTTTGAAAAAGCTCTATTGTGGTTGCATGAAAGCGATTTAAAGCCAAGAATGACTCTAAATTCTCCCACAGGGTTAAAAAAACGAATTGCCAGTTATTTAAGCCATTCAGAGGTTGACTTAGGTTGACTTGCTGGTGTGCTCTTAACTGGTTCCATTGGTTATAACAAGTCATGTCCTCACACAGCAAACTCCCTCAGAGAATAACACTACCACCACCGAACCGACAGTCAAGTATGTTATTTTTCTGAAATGCTGTGTTAGTTTTACACCAGATACCACAGAAAGCACACGTTCCTCTTTTGAAAATGAGACTTGGAGGGCTTTATACGTTGTTCACATTTCCGTTGTGACCTCCTGGATAAGGTAATTGTGGTATGCCAACCACTCCTGGGAAGGTACACCACGGTTATATGTTTTCTCCATTTGTGGATAATGGCTCTCACTGGGGTTTGCTCACATCCCAAACCCTTTCCAGACTGTTAGATGTCAAGGAATTTGTTTGTCATCTCTTCTTGAACCTTTTAAAAATAAAGACATGATCTGTTGCTTTCTCTTTTAGCCTAGTTCTTGTTATCAAACAGGTTCTATATAAGTACATTTTGAATATGACAGATCTTAATGCAACCTGGTCTGGCTTGGAATACAGGATTGAACTCATCTGTGGAATACCATCTCTAAAAACACAAGTTATATCAAATCAATATGGACTAATAGCTCTGACGAATGTTTTCAATACCTATTATTATTATTATTATTATTATTATTATTATTATTATTATTATTATTGTTGTTGTTGTTGTTATTTTATCAGCCCAATATCCCCTTTAAATTCTTAACAGGGCTCAGCTACTTCACTGTTGTAATTGTTATTGTAACAAGATTAGTTTTGGCATTCTGTGAACATTCCATCACTAAGTTTATTTCTTTTCCTTTTATGAGTGAATTTCTCCTTTTTAAGTTTAACTTATTCTTTTATGTTGAAAATCTTAAAAAAAGGAAACATTTCTGTTCACACGTAAGTTACTGGATGGCCGATTAGCATATCTGTTGTATTGGCCGTTTTTCAGTTTGCGTAGAAACTCATTGTATAGGAATTATAATGCAAGGCTTTTTCTTCAAAGACCATGTTTAAAAATATATCTAATAGTTATTCTCATTCATTTGCAAATCATTATTCCCTTGCTTCATCCTGATTTGTTGTATCATATCTAAACAAATGTTTCTTTAATAGTATATCAAATATGCACCATCAAATAGGTATTTCTTTAATGTACCCTTAGTAATGTTTCACAAAGTGTATTGTATTGAGTGCAAAGTGGATAACCCAAACTTTGATGTCCTTGATTTTAGAATAAAGTAATCCCCCATAATGTTGCCTTAAACACCCTAGTATTATCTGAGGGGCTACGCAACAGTAACAGATTTTCAAAAATTATCACATGAAGGACACAAAAAGATTGTAACCACTGATTCCATCCAAGTTATGTAACTAAACTAAATGAATGTTGCAAGTCCTCAAAGCTAGTCCTTTTACTTGTTGAATGGATAAAGAAAATAATTATGCATAATAAATTGTCCAACCATTTCGGGTCATCAATTTTTTGGGGGAAGCCCCAGCGGACATTGGGAGAGAGGAGAAGTGCACCTGGACAGGTTGCCTGTCTGTTGTGTTTGGACTGTAGGAGGAAGTCAAACTAACCAGAGAGAATCTATGGAAGAACAGAGAGAACATGTACAACTCATGAAGAAAGACCCCAATGCTTGGCCAGTATTTCAAATCCAGGACATATTTAGTGCAATGAAAACAGTGCTAGCCAGTGCACCGTTATGCAGCCCTTTGACAAAGCAACAGACATTAAAGGGGGGATATTGTGCTTTTAACTTCTTCCTTTTCACATTTAAATCATTCAGTCATGGTGTATATAGAGTGGATCTGCAATGCCTAGGTCTGAATTCCAATATGGCCCCACATATCATGTTTTACTATTGTGCTGAGGTGTGTCTGAGAGCAACTCATCTCACAGAGCGTTTCATTCCACCCCGTTCTGTCATGAATCAGAAACAGAGGACCCTGAATTCAGCCAGACAAGCAAAAGGTTGTAATAAAAAGGTGATTTATTAACAAAGCAAAAAACCAAAAGAGGGCACCAAGCCAAAAAGCAAAGAGGCAGTGTCCAAAAAACTTAAACAGTCCACACCAACAACCTAAAATAAACTGGTCAGAAGTCAGGCTGGTCTATTAACAAAAATAGCAGAACAGGTCAAATAATCCAGGTAAAAACTAACAGAATCAAGTTGGGTACAGGCAGACAGGCAAAACAGGATCAGACTTACCCCAGGCAGGAAACACAATGATCGGGCAGAGTGCAAGGAACAGAGGCAGGCATAAGTAGGGGAGTGAGCAGGTGAAAGGAATCAAACTAATTACCAGACTAAGTGGAGCTGATCGGGGAAGTGGCTGGAGGTGGAACTGAACTGACTGAATAACTACCATGTGAAAACAGGTTAAACTAAAACAGTTCAAGAACCAATCTGAAACACAAAATAAATTACAAGACCCAACCTAAGATGGAACTCAAACCAAGACTGAAACAGGACACAAGCTAAAATAGAAAACAATAACCTAAAAACAGAAATCAAAACTAAGGCAGGAACTCAAACTATGACACGTTCGTCAATTTTTGTAGTATACTGGGGGACAAAGTAATTAAAGGTATAATTCTTTCGGGTTCGAGGTTCCGGAGGTATCATCGTATCTATAGGTTGTCCACATGCCGATCATTGTGATGTGCCCACCTAACACCAATGTGCGTGCACGTACCTTGCTAGTTTTCACTTCTAGTGTTTATGTATCCAGCGAGCTTCAGTTTCAGATGTTCATTGTAATGCCTCTGCTCTCACTGTATCCTTTGAAGATGGCTGAGAGTTGTAAGAAGCAAACTGTCTTACAAGTTTATGAGAAGAAGAGGAAGGCCTCAGAAGTATGAAATAAGATGCCAGCGTTTTTGGGAGATTCTTTCAAGTGAGCCCCCTGAGGGGCAGAAAAGCAGGTAAGATTGTTTTGTGTATGTGGAGTTATTCAGAAAAGGACGGCCGTTTCTTAACTACCTTTCCAGAGAAATTGTATACTACACCTTCAATTGTGAGGGTTAATACACCCAACAACCAAACATATTGACGTATCACCTTGTGGCTTCAGCATCCTTGAACTTGAACTGTGAAAATAAAGGCGGTTTTGTGAAATTAGTGAGCTGAAAGTCTATGAACTTATTCAGCAGTTCCACAGCAAATACTGTGATATAATTGTTCAAAAACCATAACAGAGAACAGAGAACCCATCCACTAATCACATGTATGCATTTATTTTTTACTTAGTCATTTATTAAGTTAGTTAATAATTATTGATGGCAGGGCAGTTTTTTTTTAAGGGGATACATCATGAAAAATCCCCTTTTTTATCCCATATACAAATTTTGTTGTGTACTTGGAGACTCTACAGAAAAGTTGATGTCGTCTCTCTGGGTACTGCATGGATACTGTATCTTTATACGCTGTGTGGGTCATATGTTTTCATGCTGTTCAGGTTGTTCTATTCTTTTTTATATTTGTAAACAAAAAAATATGTGCAATAATTTTTGGGTCTCCATATGAGCGAAATTGAGAGTCACAGTATTTAGAAATTTTTGACACTAAACTTAGGGTTCTAGCCTGCTAAATATGAGTAGAAGCTGAGACCAAAGTCTAGTATATGTAGGAACTTAGGAAACTTAGGAACTATATGTAGGAAAACCTAAATTTACAGAGGACTACTAAAGTTTGTTAGTTAGCAAATGTATGTGGGTTCCTATTGACCAACTGCCCCCCCCCCCCCCCCCCCCCCCCCACACACACACACACACACCCACACCATCCTGACAGCTGCTTCAGAAACTCTGCTGTGGAGTGTACCATTGATTTGAGCATGACTGTCGTGATTTGAAACCCTGTCAATCTTTCCACTGTGATGAGATCAAAGCGCCACTTCACCACATTTGCTTTGCCAAATTATGCTGGAATGAAATATAGTAAATCTCTGAGCCAGTAAACGTTCATCAGCCTTGAAAAGAAGAGGAAAAAAAAGCTCACACAATGAGCTATTTCATCTGGCACTGATTCGAGCAAAAACATTTTGCCCAGTCATTTTCTGTAAAAAGAAGAATGCATCATTGGGTGGGAAAAGAGCTTTAATGAAAAGAGAAAAAAAGACCTTAGGCATGGATATCTAACGACAGAATATGCATAATTTGTCTCATATTATTTTCTTAACAGCCTGCAGAAAGGTTTCTATAACCTTTTTTCATTATTATTATTAAAACTTAAAATATTGGAAAATGTCATGAACTGTTCATTTATATCTAGCTCAAATATGTTTTTCAGTTTGTTTCCCGGTGTCAACTAATAACCTCCTTTCAGAATACGCACTACAGATCTCAAAGAATCAGGCCTGCTTATTACTGTTATTTCGTGTGAGCCACTGATGTATATATCAGGAGATCAAATGCTTGTTAAATTGTTATATCTACAATGGTGCACAATATTCTGTTCATACCGTAACACTGTTTCAAAGTATCTAAAGTATGTTGAAGGTTCATCAGGCTGTGAGCCGATTTTGTCTTTGACTCAATATTAAATATCAGTCTAGTTGTATCTATCCATGCTTAACAGTACATCAGGGTGTGGTTGCTGAGAAGCATCTGGGGCTCGAGTAGGAATGGCTGACACCTTCTCATGCTTTTCATGATTTGAGCACACCCCCCTCTGCTGGTGCTGGGCAGCAAAGAAATTTCCTTTCTAAACTTGATTTAGCTGCAGGGACTCTGGGTGCCTGTCCAAGAACAGCAATGCAGACTCACAGGAAAGGCTTTGTTATCCATAGCAACAAATGCACGGCTTTATTGTGAAGCCTCCTTTTGTTTTGTTTTTTTAATTCACATAGCTTCAGCATGTAAGTGGGACAGAACATTGCCCAAGTCCTGAAGATCTGAGAAGCACCATCCCACCAGCTGCTGCATGTCTCTGGTGGGACCTTGTGCTTTTCGCTGCGTGTGGTATCTGCAAACATGACTGGAAAATACAGAACATGGCTCAGTAGGACTTGTTTTTCTATATGGCTATATAGGGATATAGGAATTTATCCTGAATAATTTATTTCAGTGATTTCAAAATGGAAAACTGATATAGATTGATTACATACAATATATTTCAAGCATTTATTTGGCTTTTTTAAATGATGGTATCTATCTATCTATCTATCTATCTATCCACATGCATACATACAGACACACACACACACACACAGACACACACACACACACACACACACATTACACTGATTCAGAAAATTTTAATATTATTGATAAGTTCAATCATACCAGTAAATGAGTTCATTATATGAATTAGATTTCAAGCCTCTAACTCTGTTAATTATTAAGGCTGTCGACTTACACCTAAAATAATCACATTTAAGATTAGAAAACACTTTTAATGCATACATGTTAGCTTAATGAAAAGTATGTTTGATACTGCTTAAAGGTTGCTATTTTCAAAAGGTAGTTTTAATCTGACAAATGAGCCTGAGGACATATTCTGATTTAGAGAACAGCACTGGAGCTATCCAAAACCCCAAATTCAGTTGTCCAGAAAATTACAATAAGGGACTAATGACAAATGTTTTAATACAGAATGTTTCATTATGGCCTACACATATTTGGGATGATTGTTGACCATTATCCAGCAGACAGTCACCGACACCCTCCTTAATAAGGCTAAGCCACAAAAGGTCAATGATGCAGAAGCAGACAGTTCACAGAGTACTCTATCGAATCTTAATGAAAAGTTGAGCGAAAGGTAAAACTGTGGTAGAAAAGGGATACCAAGCTACAGGTAAAACTGCACCCTTGAGATGATTTAGAGTCAGAGATTCAAGATCCACCATACACTGATGTATCCAGGACATGAGCCATGACTAGTGCATTATCTGTGTGAAACCACAGGCAGTGTCAGAAACCTCTTACATGGGCTAAGGATAAGGTTTATCCAATGACCGCTGGAGATGGGAAACAGCACCCCCATGGCACTGCAAGGATAAGCAGGTGTAAACAATGGATGGATGGATGATATTCTTATTTATTAGGAGTGACCTGTATGCCAAATATTGACACACAACTCACTCCCTTTTCATTCCAGTGACAGTGACCAAGCAACAAAAGCCGGCGCTGTAATTTTAAAGCATGTTGGGATACAAAGTGTCAGTTTGTCTTATGTGCTTTAATAAACCTGTTTTCTGTGGTCCTGTACAGCCAGGAGCTGATGGATTCTGATCATTGTGAGTTTTGACTCAATTCACTTGCCAAACGACAAACAACCACCCCGTGGCTCTCTCATCAGTTTCATCCTCTCACTGCTCATCACTCATCCAACTCTGGCATCTGGTGTTGCTCATAATCAATAGTGTTGGGTTCTGAAGTCTGCCTGCAGCAAACAGATTCCATTATACCCACAGAATATTGTTGTTATCATAGTGAAAGACAGTTTTCCTCATTTTATTGCGGTTTACTGAAAGTTTCACAGTCATTCTTAGCACAGGTCATTAAAAAATGATCATTTTTGAAAGGTTCTGCATTTTGTTTACAAATTACCCTTTTATGTATCAACAGTACCTCACCTGCTTTAGAAGGTATAGATTTTCAAGTAGTAAATGATTAATTACACTCTTATAAAATCTGCAGCCCAAGGTACAATTTATCCTTATATAATCCCCCTCAAGCTTATTACTGACTCTGCAGTGGCATATTTCTGCAGTGCACTAAATTGGTCTTTTGGCCAACTGCCCCCTGATTGATTTTGATAAATGGGCATGAGCAACAGTTTAATGAGTTACAGGGACCAGAATATATCCAGGATTCCCCCATCAGAGCAGGCTGTTTTTCTCTTTGCTATTGACTGCTACACAGTATACAAACATCTCCAATGTCATGCAGGTCACAGCCTCAAAGGTTCGCTGTGTTTTCACTGTGTATCCGAGGCCTCTGGTGGAGTGGTGATTTATCAGAGAAAAACAGCAGAACAGAAAGACTTGGCTCGCTGAAATATTGGGGGCATCAAGTTTTCATGCTTCTGTTTGAATCAGAGCAAAACAGAAAAAAAAAAACATGGCACCGAAAAAGGTCAAGGCTTTTAGTTTAAAAGCTGCATACAAACAGCATGATAAGGAAGAAGTGTTTTTGGAATTGACACAGATCTTCTAGGGAGATGATGGTGTATGAAAAACTACCACTGGCCGTGGAAAAGTTTGATTATTCAAGCAGTTACGATGAAGATCGCTTCTGCCATTGTCAGGGTTGCTCTGACTTAGAGTGTGCACATGTCTTTCATACTCAAGGACAAGGAGAAGAAGAAAATATTTACGAGGCGGGGTGTGATAACTAGTTTCTCAGCAAGGTATTGTGGGAACTGGATTCCTGTTTGTCTATTCTGTTACAGCTTCAGGACCAGTTCTGGCAGATAGCCTTCAGAGTGGAAACAGAAAAACCTTTTATTCGCAAAGTTCTTAAGCATAATAACTTTACGTTTAGCACAGTTGTAAGACTTTAGAAGCAAAGTTCAAACAGTCATGAAACTTTAGCAAGCAGCAACATTTTCCAATACACGCTCCAAAAAAAAAAAACATCTGGGTTTTGTTGTCACCATAACTGTATCATTGTTAATTTTCATATTTCTAAGACATGTACCTCTTCAACAAAATCGGTACTTTCGCAGGAAACCCTACTGTATCGAATTCAATGCAGTGTGTTTGGCTACAACAATCTGAACAGCAGGTAGTTAATCCATCACCGACTGATATGGGGGGGCGGGGTGCATTATGCAGTTGAATGAACTATAACAACCAGCTTTTTCTACACACTACGCATGTTTGTATGTTAATCATATTTCAGAAATGGCTAATAACAAAGAAACTATATCTAAATATTAATATTGTTCTTGTTAAATTAGGAGTACATATAAACTTCAACTCGTTATATGAAAGGAAACACATAATAGTAGCAATTTACATCAACAACATCAACCACAAATTTAAGCAGGAAGTACAGATCCTATAGGACTAGTCCTGAGTTGAATTGATGTTTGTTTTGCAGGCTACCATCACCAGGGGAGAAACAAATTACTCTGGAGTGACTATATACTGAATATCCGTTCTAGCCTGGAAATGCCTTGGGATGTCCCAGAATGAGCTGAAGAGCGTCGCTGGAACAAGGGAGGTCTGGTTTTCCGCCCTAGTAATGCTGTACCCTTCATCGAAATTTGAATAAGGAGATGATGAGGATGTTGAATGTATGGATGGATGGATGGAAGGATGGATCTTTTTCAAAAGTCTGAAATGGTGGTGTTCACCGAAAGGGATGTTTACTGCAAGTATTTTCTTTAACCTTTGTTCATAGAGACTGTCTCATTACCAGCCAATATCTCATTTACAAGAAATACCTATTTTTGCTAAAAAAAAAAGAAAAATAAAAACATTAAAAAATAATATTTAAAATAATAATAACATTTGATTCATATTAAAGCTATAGTTGGTAATCCTGTTCAGAAACAAGTTTTGTCATACTCGGTAAATCATCATTCCATCTTGAAAGTAGTTAATACATTATGTATTCAGAAAAAGGAGGTTAAATAAATAATTCTCTGCAGGCCTGTATAAACTCTAACCAATCTTTGCCGTTCGGTCCGAAGTTCTTGGATTGAGTTTTGTTCCTGCTCTCACCCGTAGACGTTATATACTCACCCCCCTCTGTCCCTTAAGTTCCGGGGGAATCGCCTTACCTATCGGTTGTCCCACATGCCAAACATTCTGATGCGCTCACATAATGGCGGCCATGCACTGTACGATATTTTCAGTCGTTGCACTCAGATACAGCTCCAACTGTACGACAAAAGCGCAGGGTTTAAAAGTTCACAGTTCATGATATCTGTTCTTACACTGTATGGCTCGATGCTCTGATGCGATCTGACTGCTCACACTGTACGTTCAAAAACCACACATCGGACTCAGCCCCGTAGAGAGATGGCGCTTGTCGGACTCGTCTATCCGGAAGCCAAACGTACATAGTAGAAGAAGAAAAAGAAACAAGTGTCAATGCTCACTGTTAAATATCAGGCTCACTAGAATGAAATGCGCTGCCTTGGCAATTCTACGAGTTGCTCCTCCGTAGTTTGACTCCATGTCACACGTACCGCCACCATGCACCTTTCTCCACGCCTTTGTTTTCGTCTGAGAAGACGAAGAACAATTCATTTATTTGCACATGCACAGTGCCCGAGGTTGGGGGAAATCAGCTCGTAGCTCTGCTTAAACAGCAGGATGCGCTTACGATCACCTCACGATGGCTGAATTTCAAACATTTCATCCGACCGTACGATTCCTGATCGGGAGGTGGTCGTGAGAGGCTAATCACCCCTCGTTTTACCCCCTGTATGCTATACGATGTAGGATGCACGATGAAGCTGAAACTTGTCCCAATCTGAAGAATTGGGCCAAAAAGGGCAAAAAAAAAAATCGTACTGTGTATTGCCAGCTTAACACCAGTATTTGTGCTTGTTCCCTCTGAGTTTCTGCTTGCTGGTTGCACATGCGCACTTCTAGTCTTTATGTATCGGATTAGCTTAGCGGCTAGGTTAGAGGTTAGCCGTTCATTGTAGCTCTGCTGCTCTCATTGTAGACTTTGAACATGGCTTGGAGTCGCAAGAAGCAAACCGTGTTCATGTTTATGAGAAGAAGAGGAAAGCATTGGTAAAAAGAAATAAGACCAGAGTCGATTTGGGAGATTTTTATTTTTCATGCGATCCCCTTGAAGAGAGGAAGAGCGAGGTAAGCCGGTCTTGCGCATGCGCAGTTATTCAAAAGGGGACTTGGGGAAACTTCCGGAAAAATTGCAGACCCCAGCTCTAAATAGGCTTCTAAAAACAAGAGAAAATTTCTGAGCAAGATTTCTCTCTTCCCGTTAAATAAATTTAACATGTCTCACAGGAATCAATGTGGATAGTTTCAGATCCTACTGTAGAGTTTTCCATATTGACGGCGCAGAAAAAGAAAATAAATATTCCCCCCCAAATTCTGCATGTACTAACGGGGTGCTGATGTAAATACAGTAGATGAAGATGAAGTCTGTGCTTGGACTGTCTATGTGACATGTAGGAGGATAAATAAGGTGGGAACAGTCTATCTATATTGCTTTATGGATGAAAGCGTACCAATGCATGAGTGTACTTGTTTTAATTATGGCATGTTAATCTGAAAATATAAAGTACAGTGATGAGTGAAAGATTTATACCCTGGTTATGAATCGTAATCCTCCCTGATAGACAGCAACAGACACATGCGGAGAAGTGGCAGTTGCGTTCATATGAACAACATCACAGTGATTCAACAAATCTTTTGCATTTTTTTATTCAAACTTCAAGACGGCTGTGTGCATCTTTTAAAAACCATAGGCATAGATAGTCATTTTTATTTATTACTTGCTATAATGGGAGAAAGACTTTGTGGTTTCTTTATATATTCTGCACTCTGTATACACCAAAAAGTAGAACAAGCATATACAGTCATATTAAATAAATGTAAATACTATTGAAATCTTATTTTATTTGAGTAACTCATTTCACTAAGGGAAACACATCATGTAGATTGAAGCAGACTGATGTTTCAAAGCCTTTATTTCTGTAAATTCAATCTTTTTTTCAACCTCCAGCTAAAAAAAAATGCAGCGTTTAAGATTAGAATATTGCATCAGACCAATAAAAAATCAAAATTGTTCATGCAGAGATATGGGCTTGATGAAAAGTATGCTTAATACCTGCTAAAAGGTTGTTGTTTTTTCAAAATCTTACAAATAAGCTTATTAGAAATGCATTTTCTATGTGACTGTTTTTAAAAAATGTAGACTTGAATAAATTGGAAGAACGATATCTGGATAAACACTTGACTTTTATGTTTCTTATAAACCAACCAAACTCATTGAACCCCACCACATCCCAACCTCTTTTAATACATATTTTACCTGGGTAATAATGTAACAGTATATAGCACTTGTTTCTTAAGTAGGTATTTAAAGAAATGTTGCATATATTTAAAGTTTGGAATGTTCTATGATTTCTTGCAATTAGGCATTAAAAGGCTAACCTCCTCTGCAGAGAGCTCTGTGAAATTTTATCCCACTCTCCTCCGATGAAGATAAATGCATTTGTTCTGCGCCTCATTTGAGGTTTTGAGGACACACTAAGCTGGAGTCGGGCCCTGATCAATTGACAGGCAAGGCACCGCGTGGGCAGCCAATCCGCAGAATGAATACTCCTGTGTCTGGGTGTGGAAGGTAAGCATTAGACCGAAAAGAAATTTAAGATGGGTGAACTACAATCTATGCATTTTACTTTCTCTGTGCTAGTCATTTGCCTGGACTCAGACCAAAAGCTCTGGGTGATGCTTACAAATTCAGAGCAGCCCATGGCATTTGGAGTTGTGTGGAATAAAGCATTTTTTTTACTGTTTTAGTTTGTCTTTTTTTTTTTTCTTTACAGGTCTCTTTCCCTTTAACTCCAAACTCCCTTTTTGACCTCTTTTTATTTGGAGAAGACAATAAACAACCTCAGTGGCTCTAGGCTTTAGTTTCTGTTGCAGAGCACCTGCCTGCAGGTGATGTGCTTTGGGGATGGCTTTATTTTGAGCATGGAGGATTCATGTTTGCGTCAGGACCAGAGGATGGCCTGTCTCTTTCGGAGCAGGGAGAGGTAATGAGTTGTGGCCCCAGTTCTCCTGCAGACATATATTTGACTCAAATATCTGCCAGGCCTTGCCTCCTGCCAGCTAGCTGTATCTCAGGAAGAGTCTGTTTTAAAATGAACAGTTTTTATTGATTTCCTGTTGTGCGCAGACAGATGCATTCTCACCAGAATGCAGCGGCCTTCAAATGTGCATTAAGTCTTTGAAGTTGAAATGATTCTTACAAAAGCAAAAAAGCCAAGTGCATGTTTTCTGCAGAAAAAAACAAAGAAACAAGCACATACCACTTCATGCTACTCCTTAATTTTTAATTAAACTCAATAACAACATTTAATTAAAAAAAAAAAAAAACTTCCTTACTTATACATTATAAATCAAAATTATACACTGACCTCAGCGTTTTATTGTTTTTCCCATTATTTGGGAACAAAATGCACCTTAGTGACTTTTCATCCTTTAATAGCAAGCATTAACTACTGAATGTGACCCATGCACTCACTTTATTTTATAGGCTGTAATCCTTCCTGGTTCTGGGTGGTTTCCTCTGACAGGTAAAGCTAGCTACATTTGCTAAATAGAATAGAAAATAATAAAATGAAAATATATATATATATATTTATTGTCCCACGGTGGGGAGATTCAGGTTAATTTAAGTAAACCTGAATTTATGTGTCCCTTTAAATCTGAAACTACACGCAAAAACAGATAATCTCCTAAAATAGCTTCACGAAGCAAATGCCCTCTTTTAAATGCAGTTTTATGCATGCATTTACGGGTAAGTTCATCCAAATGTATTTATGTTAATTAAATCGAGAAATTAAATCGAGAGCTTTGCAGTCTTAAAGACCAGAGCTCTTTGCGGTACACAGATTGAGTGAAAAAGAAAATTAAATTAAAACATTTAAAAGTGATGGAAATTTTTGAAAGGAGAAAATAGGGGGAAGCAGCTCTGTTGGCTTTACACAACTGTTTTAGGGATGTCACTGACAGTACAGGGAATTCTCTATTCCTCTGTGGTGTACCTGATGATTTTGCTATTTACTTTTCCAACTGAATATTTTTTCAAATATTTTATGTTTTAAATTGTGTTGTTGTTGTTGAGTAAAATTACACAACTTATTAAGTACAACTGTAGAGATAAACATGCTTGAGTGTGGCACACTGATGAATCTCTGTGCTGGTCAGAGGTTGATGAAAATAAATGAAGACAAACAAGGAGTAGATTGACATTTTAACCCTCATCAGACATCAAATTAGCCTTTTAATTTCAAAGGTAAAACTCATAGTGACTGTTTTATTCTATTTAAATGAGAAGATAGGACCCTCAAATACCTTCATGAATTTTCCAAATTCTGTGCTATGTGCAAACCTTACTCTGCATGTCTTTCTAATTCAGAAAATACACACTAAGACTGATCTGCTATTAATTAAAGTTATTTTGTTGTTTGCTTTATGCAGATTGCGGGACCAAGATACTTTCTGCTGAAAGCTGGTTATAATTTTGGCACTGAATAAAAATGAAAGGAAATATACAACCTCATGAGCCAAATTCTTGACGTGACCATCCTGGGTTTTTCCCAGCATGTCTTCCTCATCTCTCTCTCAACCTTGCTTACTGTCGAATAAAGGCCACCACTCCCAAAAACGAAAAAACAACCAAAAAAAATGTGGCGTTATTTTTCCCCAAAGTTTCCTACTTTGGTAAATGGTTTGTACTTGTGTAGCGTTTTATCAAGTCTGATGATCCCAAAGCACTTTACACTACAATCAGTCATTCACCCATTCACGCCCTGATGGTGGTGAGCTATGTTAGTAGCCACAGCTGCCCTGGGGCAGACTGACAGAAGAGAGGCTGCCATACATCGCCGCCACTGGGCCCTCTGACCACTGGCAATAAAGGAAAGTAAAATGGAAAAAAACGTACCACTTGGCAACAGTGGGTTGGGGACTGCCCTGCAACCGATAGGCTGCTGGTTCAAAGTTGCTGGTTGCTCCGTTCGTCTCAGTTGTTTTGTCCTTGGGCAAGACACTTCACCTGCCTTGTTTGCTGCCGGTGGTCAGAGGACCCACTGGCAGCGATTGGCAGCTCCACTTCAGTCAGTCTTCTCCAGGGAAGCTATGACTACCACTGTCAGCATATGTATGTTTGAATGACTGATTGTAGGATATATATATATATATATATATATATATATATATATATATATATATATATATATATATATATATATATATATATATATATGTGTGTGTGTGTATCATAACTCACAAGTTTGAAATCTTGGTCAAAAATACTTTAAATAGCAACTGCAATCTCAATTTGTGATTCATATTATTAGTGTTTCATGAATAAATAAACCCAGAAATAAAAATGTACATACTAATGTTTTGGATGTAGGGCTTTGCTGTCCATCAGCCTTCTTTGTGAGTAAAGCATGAATCCTGTTATTCATCGTACCAGTGTTTTTTCATCGTTAATGAGTGATAATTGTTATGCATTTAAGTTTTATTAAGTAAATGCTATTTTTTAAACACACTTTACTCTCGAAAATCTTACTCACTTTGTCTTTCGTTTTTAGGACACAATGAGCGATGGAAACTTGCCAGATTTCAGCTGGGCATTAAACAGAGCATGAATATCTGAGAAAATGAGGGTTTGAATAAGTGCCAGCAGACCTAGTCTATCCCTGGCGAATTCCAAGTTTGCAGCAACACTTACTCTCTGCCAAAAGGGAATATTTTCTTGCCACACTGCAGCTGCCAATTGCTAGATGAAACTGGCTTCCCTGCATGCCATTACTTTAAAAGATGATTTTATCTGTGATTACTGGTGCAACCAGGTCAAGATATGATCTAAGACGTTTAAAACAGGTTATACATATGTTGTAAGTGGAAGTATAAAATGAGACATCTTTATTTAGATTTTGAAATAACATACTGAGTCACTCAAAAGTTTAAACACCCACATACATATAAATATATATGTATTTTTACTCTACAATTATTTGATAAAAACTAGATACAGCTAAAAATTCTTAAATACAACACAATGTACTACATACCGCTGAAAGAAACCACAGTTCTCCTGTAATATATAACAGAAACATTAACAAAACTATAAGCAGAATAAAAAAAAAGAGCATGCTATAACCGGTATGTATACTAATACCACAATCCAAGGACGTGAATAATTTTGAAAGGTAGGGGAGGCTTTGCCCCAGGGCTGACACAGAGCCCCATATGCCTGCAATGCATGTGTTTATGTACAAAGATACTAGCAAATACAGTCATGGTAAAAATTTAGACTTTTTTCACCAGGTCTTTAGTTTCTAGTGTCAGAGAAAAAGTAATGTGTTGCTCTTTAGCATGTAATGAAACAATTTATTTATCTAACCTTAAATTAACAAAACCCCACAAAGATGAAGCCAATCTGAAAAAGCCATGTGTGAAAATTTCCGTTTCTTCTACTAGGTGAAGCCATTCGTTTGTTGATGTGCAGGTGTTTTGTGATGCTGAAAAAAGAAAGCCATGTAATCCCCAGTTTCATCAGACCATTACACATCCTCCTACAAGATTTTTGGAAGACTTGAGCCAAGCATGGATGTTTTCCCTGGAAGAAAATATTTATATCTTGTAATCCTGCTCTACCCAGGCATAAGTAGGATGCAGGATATTGTTATATCTTCACAGAAACAAAACATTAATGTAAGGATGTACATGCTTAAAGCTTCTTCCTTATCGATTTTCCTTTTTTTTTTTTTAGTCGATTTCAACAGCATACATCTGACAACAAAAGTCAAAAAAGATTTGAGATTCTTCATCACAGTCTCAGAAACCTGCTGTTTTAAAATGGGTTTGTAGACTTTTCAATTCCGCTATATCAAATAAGCCAAAAAGTGGTAAACAAACCAATACAGCTCCTTGAACTTGTGAATATATGCTTTGATAGAAGTTCTGCTCTGAATTTAGAATAAACAAACTAGTGTCATGAGCAGGAAAGGGATTTCTTCATTAACACATTGTGAATGATGTTAATGCAGCCAACAAGTATTCAGGGTGTGTGGGACGCACTTCAAGATGGCTGGAAACGCAACAAGAGGATGACCTTGAAGAACTGAATCTAACAACACAAAGCTGGAGGCTGTTTTGTAGAGTCTGAAATCCAAGTATATCCACAAATGTGTATTTTTGTAGTTCTGATGTCTTCAGCATTGCTTTATGATGCAGAAGGCCATTAAAATAATGAGAACTTTCAATGTGCAGGTTGGTTTTAAAATGTGGATTGTAAAAAAAAAAAAAAAAAAAAAAAAAAAAAAAAAAAAAATTACATGAACTCAAGGTTACCTTATCTTTCTGTAAATAGAACCCTCTTCAATGATGTCTCTTGGTGGATTAGCCCCCATCCCACCCCGACCCCTCCTACACACCTCGTAGCTGGATGTGGAGTAGATGCTGCCTCAATCTCTAAACCCCTTAATGAATGTGAGGGATCCTCAGGGCATGGAAAGAGCACTACTGGGCAATTCTGGCACTGCAGTCATCTCCTTGGGCTTTCTGAGAGTGTTATTTCACCTCTTTCTAATGTACTCTGGGGCTCATACTGCATGATCGACCTGACCCAACTGAAACCACTTTATCCTCTCAGCTCTTTACAAAGAACCACAACAACACATCTTTCAAAGTTGTAGCTTTGAGGCTTTTAAAATACCTGACATGGCAAAAACATCTATTTCATACAATAAAGGTATTTTCTTCTTTGTCACTATTGCAGTGTAATGACAATAATAGTTAAGAAAAAAAAAGTGCTGGGTTCTTTCATGCAAGTGGATATGATCACTATTATTAGCCACACCTACCCAGTAAAGTGTCTGCTGTTAAAATCTCAACAGGGAACCTCAAGGGAGTGTGAGAGCACAGTGGATTAAGCAAAGTGCTCTCTACAGCATGTGTGACATTTCTAAAGCAATGGTTTACAACATAACTGACACCTGTGTAAAAAAAAAAAAAAATCACAATTGGATGCACTCAGTAAAGCTTTTGTTTAGGATTTAAGAGGGGAACTGCCAAAACTTCAGACAGGCAAAATCACAACATTTGTTATTTCGCAGTTTTGAACAGAATTTCACTGAAACGTCTCTTAAGAAAGTCTGGAATTCAGTATGTCTGCAGGGAAAGCAAACTTGACCAAAGTGTAAAAAAAACAAAAAAAAAAACAACAACTTATCAGTAGCTTTCCAACATGAGTTTTAAACCTACCCCAATATAAACTTAATTTCTCTTAGTATAGCTCAAACAAACATTTCGCTTTCACGCAGCCATGAAATATTTTTTAGGTTGATCAGTAGAACTCAACCCCTCTTTGGGTGTTTACATTGACCAATACAATTTTTATAGTGACAATTAACGTTTATTCTTTTCGTGTTTTATTATAGCTAAATAATCAATATTATTCATTATAACTATTAGTCGTTCATAATGTCCGATTCGACTCATTTCAAAAATAAATTGACCAGTAAAATGAGTTCAAGGAGATGGCATTTTATCAGTGGTTTTAGTTCTCTTTCATAGCATTCGTTTCGTGTCTCACTATGGGGAACGCCTCCTGCGTGACCTCATCAGAAGCTCAAATGACATTACGCCAGCCCCGATTGGCTGGCAAAAGTGACAGTCTATGTCAGGAGGGGATGGGACCCTCCTCCTATATAATAGGCCGACATAGCTTCACTTGTCATTCAAAAACCTCTTCTCGCTTCTCACAGAGGCAACAACTGTCCACCTGGGCGCAGAGCTTAACGGTCCACAGACTTGGGTGCGCAACTCAAGTCACCGGGCGCTCCGCTCCTGGACGTACGGTTGTCGGAGAGAAAGAGTAGCAATACTCTTCTATCTGCTTAGTAGAAATACTAAAAAGAGAAAACTCCGGGGAGTAGCAATACTCCTTTAACACGAAGTATCACTACTTCAGAAACGAGGTTTCGCTAGCATCGCGGCTACCTGGTAGCAATACCTGATAGCCAAACCAACTAGCAACCTCGCGGGTAGTAATACCTGAGGTGTACAGAGTAGCAATACTTTGTACATCCCGCTAGCTTCTGTCCCCTAGTAGCTGCACAGGCTCCTAGGGATACACACCACGCTAGCCACCCATAGCCCCAATAGCTAACCATGGCTACGGCTATAAACCCCAACGACGGGGGTAACGGCACGAGACTTTGTCCCTGCGGCAAAAAGATCTCAAGCTGGGACACTCACCCTGTGTGTGCGGCGTGCCTGGGTTTACACCATGCCCAGGTTGCGTTGACGTCCACGGATGAGTGCATCCACTGCGCAGCCTTTCCCCGCAAGCTGCTTCGCCGCCGGCTGGCCCGCCAGGCCAACCTGTCAGGGGGCGACCCGCTGATGAACGAAGCAGCCGCGGCGCAGGAAGGTGCGGACATGCCTGAGGTGTTGGCTGCCACACCTGGCCCGAGCTGGGCGGACGCAAGCCCCCAGCTCCTAGCCCCCGTTTCCCCGCTGCATGCGGTGGACGAGGATGACATGGGCGCTGCCGCTTCCTACATGCCGGGAGGAGATGCGGACTATGGGGACGACGAGTCGGCAGGCTCGGAGCTCCTGATGTCCGATGATGACGAGGAAGACTCCATCTTCCTCAGCAGTGCGAGCGGGGCTGCAAAGCCCCCCGCTGCCGACGGAGGTGAACAACCTCCGCCGTCATCTCCTCTAGATATGGACATGCAGGACATGTGCAAACGTGCGGCTGTCAGGCTCAACATCGCGTGGCCAGCTGTCCAAGCGGAGGTTGTGAAATCTCGCTTTGACGGAAAGAAGCTGCCAAAAGCGAAAAAGACGGGGAAACAAGTCCTGCCCATCTTCCCGGAGCTACTGGATGAGTTGGCGATCACGTGGAAGAATAGGCCGTACAGCGAGAAGCATCCCATCGCGGGAAGCTCCCTGTTGGACTGTGACGGGATGGAGTCCCATGGCGTGCGCCAGATGCCGCCGATAGAGCCGGTGGTTGCGACCCACCTTCACCCGAAGGCGTCCTCCTCGGCTCCGTCACTGCCCGCAAAGGCAGACCGCTTCCAGTCTAGCCTTACTGACAAGTGCTACAAGGCGGCGGCTCTGTCGACGAGAGCCCTCAACGCCTCCTCGATGCTGATGGCCTACCAGGCCGAGCTGGAGGAGGACATGACCAACAGACCAGACTCCGCTCTGTGGGAGGAAATCTGTGTCATAACGGACCACGTCCTCCGTCTCCACAAAGTAGCCATACAGGCTACGGGGAGAGCCATGGGTCTCATGGTTCTCCAGGAGAGGGCGCGCTGGCTCGGGCTCACCAACCTGGCAACCAAGGAGAAAGAGGAGCTCCTTGACACACCCGTCGCCCCTCAGGGTCTCTTCGGTGCTGCTGTCACCAGCATGCAGAAGAGATGTGAGGAGAAGAAACGGGATGATGAGGCGCTGAAGCTCTGCCTGCCGAGGAAACCTCTGCCGGCGGCTCCAGCAGCGCCGCGCCAGTCCTACGCGCAGGCTGCCTCTCGCCCCATCCCTGCTTTCAGGATCCCCAAGGTGCCTAAAGCGCAGGCAGCGACTCAGGCCCCCAGAGGTCCCAAGAGTCCATGGGCTAGGAAGCAATCGCCTCAGCCCAACCCTCTGACAGCACCTCCGCCGCCTCCACCTGCCGCTGCGTTGGGAAGGCGGAAGAAGCGGACGGCCTGACAGCCTCTCCTCAGGGGAAAAGCGAGCCCGTTCTGCCCCGTTCCTGGGCTGCTCGATCCCCACCCAGCTCCGTTCCGGAGCCGGTTCAACGGGACTCGTTCCACACAGAATGCATGGCCGGGATGGGCATTCATGTTCCGGTGCCCACCCCAGGGAAAAGACAATGTTTGCAGTGTTGTTGCGCAAATGTGTTTCCCTCGCATTCTGTAAAAAATATGTCCCGACGAGCGCATCCGGCCTGCGTGCCAAGGGCGCCGTCAAATGTGTTCGTGACAATAAAGAGAAAAGATATGTTGAAAAACAAATCAATCCTTTCTGTCATAACGCAGCCTGCGGGGAACAGCGTCCCCGCAGCTGTGACAACACAGTCCACCCGCGCGCACCCGTGCGCGCTGGTGCCGTCCGCCCGCGCGCACCCGTGCGCGCTGGTGCCGTCCGGGCGCGTATGTTGCGTGCCACAACCCGGACAAGGCGCCCACAAGGCGGCGGGGACGGAGTTGCCGGTCAGCCCCCTCTCGCTGCACGGCGAGAGCTGGGCTGCCTGCACGCAGTCAAAGTGGGTGCTAAGAACGATAGAGAAGGGCTACAGGCTACAATTCAATGTCGCTCCGTCCCTTTTCAAGGGAATAATATACTCCCATGCTCAAGGCGAGTCCGCCAATATTCTTCTGGAGGAAATTTCCTCTTTGAAGAAGAAAGGAGCTATAAGGGTAGTTCCGCCCGGGGAATCCCACAGCGGCTTCTACTCAAGGTATTTCCTAGTCCCCAAAAAGGGCGGGAGGGGGCGGAGACCCATTCTGGATCTCCGTGCCCTAAACCGCTGTTTAAGGAAATACAAATTCAGGATGTTGACACACACGTCTCTGCTGCGGTTCGTGCGAGCAGACGACTGGTTCACATCAATAGACCTGAGGGACGCGTATTTTCACGTCCCCATATACCCCCCTCACAGGAAATATCTGAGATTTGCCTTCGAGGGGATATCGTACGAGTATGTGGTCCTGCCTTTTGGTCTGTCCCTGAGCCCAAGGGTGTTTGTAAAATGCACCGAGGCGGCAGTGTCTCCACTGAGAGAGCGGGGCATCCGAGTGGCGACATACATAGACGACTGGCTAGTGGCAGCCCCCACATGCCAGGAGGCGGCTCATCATACAGGTGTTCTTACACAACACCTCATGAGTCTGGGGTTTCAGATAAATGTGGAAAAGAGCACACTGATTCCCACTCAGCGAATTACTTATATTGGGCTCACTCTGGACTCTCTCCAGGCCAAGGCATCATTGTCCATGGAAAGAGTGGAGGCAATGCGTGCCAGTCTAGCGCTGTTTGGCAGGGGCAACATGGTTTCCCTCAAACAATGCCAAAGACTTTTAGGCCTGATGGCCTCCTCTATAGTGGCTATTCCTCTCGGACGGCTGTATATGAGAGGCATTCAGCGATGGGTAACCTCTCTGGGTCTGAACCCCCACCGACATGGCCATCGCAGGGTGAGGGTCTCAACAGAATGCTCACTTGCACTGCGGCAGTGGAGGAGCCCAGGTTTCCTGACACAGGGTGTCGCTATGGGAACCATTCAGGCAAGGAAAGTGATCACCACCGACGCCTCCCTGATGGGCTGGGGTGCCACTCACGAGGGGAGAGCAGTGAATGGGAGATGGCATTCTCACATGCGTTCTACCCACATAAACTGCCTGGAGCTGCTGGCTGTTCACCTGGCTCTGAAACATTTCCTCCCTTGGCTAAGGGGTCACCATGTCTTGGTGAGGACGGACAACTCCACGGTAGTGGCTTACATCAACAGACAGGGGGGGCTACGGTCCCCCCAGTTGCACATGCTGGCACACAGACTGATAGTCTGGAGCAGCAAGCACCTACGGTCACTGAGGGCAACTCATGTACCGGGTGTTCTGAATTACGGGGCAGATCTGCTGTCCAGGGGAAACCCACTGTATGCAGACTGGATGCTTCACCCCCAAGTGGTGAGTCAGATATGGTCACGGTTCGGTCAGGCGACCGTGGACATATATGCAACAGTGGAGAACGCTCAGTGCCCTCTGTTCTTCTCCCTGCACGACCAGAGGGCTCCACTGGGCGTGGATGCACTGGCACACAGGTGGCCGAAGACCCTCCTCTATGCGTTTCCCCCTGTAGCTTTCATTCCCCCGACTCTGGCCAGAGTGAGGGAAGGGGGTCTGACTATGATCCTGATAGCCCCACGTTGGCAAGGAAAGCACTGGCTGGCAGAGATTTTTCAACTTCTCTCCAGCCCACCTTGGCCGTTACCACTACGCAGAGATTTACTGTCTCAGGCACGGGGGGAAATATTCCACCCCCACCCAGAGAGGCTAGCTCTGTGGGCCTGGCCCGTGAGTGGTTCAACCTGAACACGGTGGAGCTCCCTAATAGCGTTATTAACACTATTCAGTGTGCCAGAGCCCCCTCAACTCAGTCACTGTATGATAACAAGTGGCGCGTGTTTGAGAATTGGTGCGCAGGGTCACAGGCTGTACCTTTTCAGTGCTCTGTGACAGTGGTTCTGTCTTTCCTACAGGACCTTATTGAAAAGCGTAAAGCTTTCTCAACCATCAAGGTGTACCTGGCGGCTATTTCTGCTTGCCATATTGGCTTTGAAGGAAAGACAGTGGGTCAACATCCTTTGGTGTGCCGATTCATGAAAGGAGCACGTCGTATGTTGCCTACATCTAGACCATTGGCGCCATCCTGGGATCTTCCCACGGTACTGGATGCGCTCTCTTGTTCCCCGTTTGAACCCCTGGAACAAGCAGAGTTGAAACCGTTGTCCCTGAAGACTGCCTTATTGCTCGCTTTGGCCTCAGCTAAGCGCATAGGTGAGATTCATGCACTCTCTACACATCGAGCATGCATCAAGTTTTCTAAAGGGAATGCTAGGGTCAGTCTGCGGCCTAACCCGGCCTTTATTCCAAAGGTGGTTGGCTCGTGCTCCCCCATAATACTGGATGCTTTTTACCCTCCGCCTTTCTCCTCTGAGGAGCAAAGGCGTCTACACACTCTCTGTCCAGTTCGCGCATTGCTGATCTATCTGGACAGAACGAGTGGTTTTAGACAGGGTGACCAGCTGTTTGTGTCGTGGGCGAAACCACAAATGGGAAAGCCGGTGTCTAAGCAGCGCCTTTCCCACTGGATAGTGGGGGCTATTGCACTTGCATACACAAGCAAGGGCCTCCAGCCTCCTGCTGGTCTCCGGGCACATTCCACTAGAGGTCTAGCAACCTCCTGGGCTCTTTTTAGGGGAGTCTCTATTCAAGAGGTGTGTTCAGCCGCATGCTGGGCGTCACCCCACACATTTGCTAGATTCTATAGTTTGGATGTCACGGCTCCGACTATGGCACATTCGGTCCTCAGTACTGGTTCTTCTCTGAGTGCAGCTTCTCCAGAGTGAAGCATCAGTGGGGACAGTTGTCATCTTGACAGGCATGTCTGGCAATCCGGGAGTCAGTATTTTCCCCATAGTGAGACACGAAACGAATGCTATGAAAGAGAACTTAAGGTTATGGATATAACCCCGGTTCTCTGATTAGCATGAGTGAGTGTCTCACCAGACCACCCTCCTTGCTATGAAGCGAGGAAGAGGTGAGCTTGTTTTGAATGACGAGTGAAGCTATGTCGGCCTATTATATAGGAGGAGGGTCCCATCCCCTCCTGACATAGACTGTCACTTTTGCCAGCCAATCGGGGCTGGCGTAATGTCATTGAGCTTCTGATGAGGTCACGCAGGAGGCGTTCCCCATAGTGAGACACTCACTCATGCTAATCAGAGAACCGGGGTTATATCCATAACCTTAAGTTTTCTGCCAGACATTGACAACTATTTTGATATATTTTGTTGGTAATTCTTTCTAAAAGCCCAACAAATGTTGTGAAAATCTTCCCAAATGTATACATAAGCTATTTTTGTTCCAGCTCAATGTGTTCAAAAGACACCTAACTGGGATGAAACCTGCCTAATTTGGAAAGATATAATACCGTATTGCTTGTTGTTTGTTAGTTTTTTTTTTAGATTTTGGGATTTTATTGAGAATTTCTTTCTCGGCACCGTAGGAGGAGTCAAAGAGCCACTGTTCAGCCTGAAGCATATAAAATGTTTTTTGAAAAAGTGTGCTCCCCTGAAAAAATGGAATGCCCCCCCCTGTAATTTGTTTCTGCAGCAGGGTCTGCTTAAAACGACTAATGCTACATACAGACATATCCATCACATATGCAGGAGAGCATCATTACTCAGTATTTGGAAAGAGATTTGCACTCGTTAAACCATCACACATTTAATGTGATGTTATTTTGACGGGTGAAGTGAGAGTAAACTCAATGGTGTGATCAAAAAGCTACCCCAAGAGTTCAGAAAGAACTGTAAACTGTAGCAGCTTTAGTATCAGTTGCCAAAGCAGGTATCTAACATATCAAATGCAGGTTCTAATTGAAACAAGGTGGCTACAAAGCATCGGATGGCAGATGAATAATTATCTAGAACAGGGGTCGGCAACCTGCGGCTCCAGAGCCGCATGCGGCTCTTTGATGCATCTGATACGGCTCATCTGTTGAAAACAATTATGTCAAAGAGCTGTGTACCTCATGCAGGCAGTCGTCAATGCTGGCTGACGAACACTCCTCACCAGTTGGTGGCAGTAATGCGCACTGAAAAAATGTTTGCCAACTGCCAATAAACTCAAGAAGAAGAAATAATGCTTGCGAGTGGCTGCAGAGCGAAATAAGCAGAGAAGGCGGCATTTTCAGAAGCTGTTTTTTTGTAGTAAATTCTACAAATGACAAGGGGACCACGGTGACACGGGACCTAAAATAACATGGAGTCATTGATGAGGGTGAAGAGAGCTAAACAGCAGGGTAAGAGTTGTTTCTATATCTGACGTTTGTTCATTTTCAAAGTGAGGAAAAGCGAACTACGCTTGGCTCGAGGCTGTGAGCGGAGTCCTGCGCGGCTGAAGTCGAGCTTCAGGTGCCGCCTGAACGTCTGATAGCTCGTCTAATGCAGCTGTTAGCTTGTTAGCTGGTTAATGCCAGGAGCTCGTTTACGTGCGTAACTTTCCCAGATGTGATTAAAATGTGTTTAGATTAAAAGAAAAGTATTCCGAAAGTACCGTTTATATGGGATGAGAATCAAATAATCCAACCATGACGTGCGTTTACTCGCACCAAGCTTTATTCAAAATAAAAACTCTGACATTAGCAGAGTTGATGATTTCCATAAAAAATAGAAGTTTTGTACTTCTACAAAAAAAAAAGGCAAAGATGCGTTGGTTCTACTTCCGGTCCATTGTGTCGCAAAAAAAAAAGTGTTATATGCAGTGTGATTTAATTTAAAATTTCAAAAGGGTTTTATGGCTCCCAGTGTTTTCTTTACTGTGTGAAACGGGTCCAAATGGCTCTTTGAGTGGTAAAGGTTGCGGACCCCTGATCTAGAATGAATTGACAAAGGGTTTAAATGACTAAAACCACTATCCAAAAGGTAAAAACAGAGGTATTTTGGATAACAAGATTCTTTCAAAAGGTAGACACCCAAATTTTGTTGATCAGATCATAGGTTTCTGTGCAAAAGACTTAAGGAAAAAAGTAGAGAGTTTGGCACTTTTACCTTGAAAGGGAAAGAACCAGTCACTTTCTCAATTGGCTCGCTGTATATCCTAAAAACCTAATAAGCCAACAAGTTCCTGTCCACTGACAGATCTTTGTTAGGTATTAGTTAACACCAGCTGGAGAGTTAAAAGGTCTAGAGTTGAGTCAAGAGTTGGCAAATGCAGCCATACTATGTGAAGTTTTAAGGATTCCAGAAAGCTTGTATCAGCACTTTTTATAAATGTTTTGCTATCTGTGTTTGTGCATTTACGTTTTGAATTGAAGCAAAGTGTAAACACGAGGCATGGAACATAAGTGTAGACAGTTCATGTTATGCTGATTGTTTAACATCAGCTAGGAGCACTGTTACCAACATAAGCAGACCCTGTGTTAAAGTCATGTTTGAAAGAGCATGCAGGGAAGGTTTGGTCTGCTAGTGACCGATAACTAAAAAAAAGGTCCACAGCAATCATTAAATGCCTTAAGCTCCAACCCATGATTATACCATGTACCTGTGCACTTACACCTCACTGCACCTGGATGATGAGCAAGAGCTTGGAGCTGTGGTTACTTTCATACCCAGTGCAATTTATTATTTTCAAGCTTGCTTGGCCCCAAGTGACACAACTTGAGTTAATTTATCAAACCCGACGGTGCCCCAAGGGAGTTTCATGGAACTTTTTCAAAGTACCCAACAAGACCCGGAGAGACTTTGATGTGTAAAATCTGACAAAATCCATTAAGGTCCTGGCATGTAAAACACCAAAGCAAGCCCCTCTATCTATGATCTGTTTTCTAGGAGTAGGAGAAAAAACCCAGGAATAAACCTGCTGCGATTTGCATCTTTACCCATATCTCCTTCCACTGAGGGTAATTTGCCTTTCTGCCTTCAGTCATAACAAGCTCACTCAACTTTAAGTTGTACATTGTAGTCCATTATGCCTCAAACTGGCATCTTGTATTTTTGTAATAGCAAGATTCTCAAGCCAACAGCTTCGAGTCCATATCTCAAATGCACAAAAAAACATCTGAAACCGAGACCTTGAGAGCTAGTCATTAGTGCAATGAGACCAAGTTCCAGTGACCCCTGCCAAGATTTTTCTGCCTCCCTAATGTCTCCCTGTCCTTTCCTTTCAAGACAATAAATAATTGTGACAAGTATCCTGTGATGCCACTGAGCCTTCATTCTTTCCTGTTTCCAGGATGTCACCTCATAGCAAGACTCTGTCCTGGTTTCATCTGAAATAATACCTCAAACTCTTATTTCTTATTGAAAAGAATGCTCTCGGAAAAAAATATGAGTTAGAGCATAATGAAAAGTGTTGAAGGGATGTCAAAATCAATATAATGGTAATGTGTTCTTACTCTAGTCATGTTATAAACCTGCTGCTGTAACAAGCGAAAATGGTTTATATAGCCGTTAGTGGTAGTCTGCCATAGTGCTTTTGCCAGCCAAAATGCAAATAAAGAGAGAAGATTGCTTCACATTTAGTGAGTCAATAGGATTATTGTTAAAATAGATCTTACATGCTGTGATGTGGCTGACACCATTAAACCAATGTAAAACCAATTAACGGTAACAACATAAATGTAGTAGAATCTTACAATAATAATCATCTTTTTTTTGTCAGTGCAACATGCATTCCAGTAAAATGTGTCCTCTGTGTTTAACCCGTTCTTTAAGTCACTGTGGGCTGCGACAGGGTAGCGGGTAACATTCTGGGGTTAAGAGTCTTTCTAATTGGCCCAGAGTGGCAGTCTGTGGGATTCGAACTGGGCAATTTGTGCCCTTTCCACAATGAAAGTGCCCTATTCTCATCAAAGGGCCAACACCTGAATCTAACAGATATGAAGTTATATTAACTTAGGTTCAGGAGTTGGACAATGCCCAAAACCACACCTCCAATATCTAGCAGCCTATTTATACTCCGTTGACTCATTCTTCTCAGTCTGTTACATTTTGTCAACCCCACCCTTCCTTACCCTCTACCTGTTTTTTCCCTCATCCCATCACCTCTTCCCCATTCCTTCCCTTTATTCCATCATCCTTAACACCCTTTTCCTTCTATCGATCTCATAACCACGTTTCCCTCCTTTTTGCTACAGGTTCCATCTAGGGGTGGGGGGGGGGGGGGGGGGGGTCCTATGCACGCTCTCCAAAATAAATGTAACAAATTTTCCTGCAGACCATATTGAATCTTCATCTCCCGAACCCTCCAGCGTTCTCCCAGATGACCAAGCCAAGCTCATTCACCCCCTCAACCCTTCATCCCCTTCTTGCAATAAATCTTTAAACGTATATTTTTGTGACGTGGTCCTCGCTAATGAACTGCTACTTATCAGTGGTTTACCAATATGTCACACAGACATTTATAGAGATTCATCCTAGCTGTACGATCAGCACATTTTTTTTTTTTTTTTTTTTTTTTTTTACATCTTTACTTAATTTTTATTTCTGGATCAAATCCACAGTAACTAAAGAAAAAAAAAAGACAGAATTTAACCACTAAATAATGAATATTTAAAAAAAAATCTAAACAGATTGTTCAGAATTTACATACACCACCATAAAACTTTACAATATATGCCACTATGATCCCTTTTCATATTGTATAATGTCTGAAAGTATGGACCAAGCATCCCCTTCTATAATAAAACATGAATGTTTATTGTACAATCTTTCCTTTTTGGTTTTCTACGTCTTTTATTTATTTTTAAAAGTCCAGCTAAGTACTGAAGATGTTCATCAGATGCTACATGTCTACATATGTTTAAATGCTTTGTCCCTCTGATGAGTAAACCATATAAATAAATGAATAACCCAATAGCAGCAGGGTCTTAATTACCACTCCTTGAATGATAAACAGCGGGCTTAGTGTTAAGGTACTACTGTTTCTGGACCCCGGGCCAATCTTGACACGTAAAGGATGAGAATGCATTTATCAACTGCAGCGGCGCACCATTCATCGATGTCCTTCTAGCTGATTTTATAAGGCCACGGGCCATTAGTAACTGATGGCATATACTGTAGTATATAAAGGACGGTGTCAGGTTGATGGTGTCATATATTGACAGCTGGTAAAGACCTTTTTCAGTCCCCGGCTTCCATTTCCTATTGCCTCCCCTATTCTAATGCAACTGTATTACATTTGACCTCAAATAGTTGTGGGGAGAAAAAAAATCTGTGAAATGGGATATCCCCTGTAGAAGTCGGTATATACATTTTTTTGCCATTTTTTTTGTACTCCAGCACACATATTTTCTGTCAAATAAGGTGATAACTTTTTTAGCTTGTTATACAGCAAATTCACAGTCACCCCTGAGGTTGTACTTTTCTCTGATATTATTAAAAAAAAAAAAGTGCAACATATAACATTTTCTAACATGGTGATTTAGAAGCAGTGGATCTAACGACACAGCTAAAATGGAGTAAAAAAAAAAAAAAAAAAAAAAAGATTGATTTGAGGAATTAATGAGTAGGCGCTGAAGAGATCCAGCTTAATTCAGGTTACTCTGGTGGTTCTGGAACACAAACATAGATGAAAGTCCTGACTGGGGTACAAAGCAGAAAACTAAAGCTAAAAGGGGATTACCAGGACTCAGGGGATTGACAGGGTCCAAGATTCCAGCTCCAGCAGGGCAGGCTACTCTGAAAATGGGGCCTTGAGGTCTTGGAGAGGTTCACAGAAGGCAGAGGTAATGACATCCACAATCCAACTGTTCGTGGCCTATAGACAGTCCAGGGTCATGCACAGGAGGTCTCTCAAGCAAATAATTTCAAGAATCCGATGGGTTTGAAAAGGGGCAGAGTTAGGCAAGGGCCAACAACAGAAGATCAGAAAAAACCTCAACTCATTCAATGGTAAGGGCTAGGCAAAGGCAGTGGTCAGAGATGTTGCACCAATGCAGGAGAAGAGCAGGTGTTTAAATAGGGAGCAGCCCAGGTGAGAGCAATTAGCAATCAGCAGGAGAGAGAGTGAGCAGCACACTCAAGGCAGAACTGAAATCATGACAGTGGATATGTGTGAGTGTAATAATCACCCTTACCATTCATTTAAATGCTCACTTTTGTAAAGCAGTTACTGATTTTTAATTGCTTTTTTTTAATTTTTTTTATA
The DNA here is from genome assembly GCF_011125445.2 of Fundulus heteroclitus. Classification (NCBI taxonomy): domain Eukaryota; kingdom Metazoa; phylum Chordata; class Actinopteri; order Cyprinodontiformes; family Fundulidae; genus Fundulus; species Fundulus heteroclitus. The sequence continues at coordinate 34,992,227 of NC_046364.1, forward strand.
TATAGTTATTATGCTGCTTTCAACGTAATGTATCATCAATAGCATCCCAAAGAAAATGTAATGATGATTAGGAATAATGAAAATTTTTTCTCAGCAGGAGCTTTAAGGATAGATGTACTGGATGGTTGAACATCAATACCAAGTGATCATAAAGAGCGAGAAATCCTCTATAAAGAGCATGTAGGAATCAACTCTTAATAGAAGAAACATTTTGCCTCAAAACTTTGAGAGTTTATGAATAAGGATGATTCCTTAATCCCAGGTTAAACAGAGCCATTCGAGTTCCTGCCTGGGTAAAACTCATCAGGCCTAGAGGCTAGAACACTTGAGCACTGGATGAGTAACTCATGACAAGTGGGCTTGCTCAAGGATTTCATAACGTCTCAAGCCTGTAACAAACATCAGCACACATTATCTTAACAAACTTTTTATAGAAGAGGTCAAAATCCAGTTTCAGTGAGAAGTTAACATACACCTATCAGTGATTTATGGATTTGATGTCATCTAGTAAGATTATTAATTGAAAAGCCTGAAATTACTTTATGCCCTCCGGCTAACATTTGGTTAAATGTCACTTAGCAAGGCCCACAAACCTTTTGAGGCCATCAGCAAGCTTTTCCGAGCAGGTAGGTTGGCACTGGGGAAGAGGTGGAACCAACAGCACGGCAGAGAGAATACTTGCGGCGCTGGAGAAGCAGCCGAACCAGCAGCAGAGAGAGAGAGCTCTTGGAGTGCAGGGGTTGCAGCAAAAGCAGCAGCACCGCAGAGAGAAAGTTACCGGCAGGCGGGCGAGCGCGCGGGTTCGGGCAGGCAGGCAGGCGAAGGAAACTCTGGCAGTACGAGGTCTGAGAGACGGCAGCAGAGGTGAGCAATAATGAGCAGACGATTCGACAGGGAAGAGCTGACCGAGGGAGGTTTAAATAAGAGTGTAGGCAGGTGTGCTGAGTCCCGACTTGACAGGGCATAACAGGTGAAGCTGATCAGTGGAGCATGGAGAACTGCTGTGTATGGGAGGTGGAAAGTGCCATGAAATGTCCATGGTGCAGCAGGCAAAGCTGCACCAACATATTCGATGTGTATTGATGCTTTCACTTGATGCAATTTAACGTTTGCTACTGGTCTCACAACCAGTGACCGTTTGATGTTTTTATGTTTTCGTGACGTAAAGCACTTTGAACCGCCTTGCTGCTGAAATTTGCTATACAAATAAATTTGACTTAATGGATGTAATAAAGAGAACAAAGCGCTACCTTAAACATTTTAAACTTTACCTCAAATCAACGGCTAGATGGGTGTTAGAACTGGGTGTTCTAACATGAAAATAATTTCAAACACACATTACAATTGGTTTTAGATTGAAAAAGCAGGCCAATGTTAAACAACCTGAATGACTTTACCAAAGTTTTGACCTCAAAATGGCATTCTTATAGATTATGTTTAAAAGCCATCTGTGCAACAGGCATTTAATAGTCAGGATAAAGATGATCAGTTTTGCCAACAAACGTGGTCCAATATGTGCTTATATCTAACCAAGTACTAGTGGGGAAGCATGTTTATGTTTAAGCCTGTATGCGTCATAAAAAAATTTGATCCTGTGTAAAATTGAGGGTTAGAGTTTTAAGAATGATAGCAAAGTAGATTCAATCTAACTAACATTTGCCCCATTTTTTTTCAAATCCGAATTTGGTGAATTGTTGCTATATAAATCCAAAGAACTGAATTTAATTGAAGAAGAATAAACACTTGACATGTCACAATGTGTAATGAATCTATAATGCATGAGGTAAATTAACTGAATGAATAAAATAAATTAGCTTTTCAATGTGATAATATTCTGAGAATCAACTGTAGATTAGGCAGATACAATCTTCCAAAAATGCCATGCTATTATCACAGTAATGCTTTAAAAGACATGTGTGAAATGTTCGGCACCTGAGATGAGGAGTTTCAGGTCCACAATGTTGTTAAGACATCAGGAGACAGTTCTTGGTGCTGTGGGGGCGACAGCTTGGTCGCGGATGAGCATGTGAACCCAGCTGCCCAGTGAGAATGGGATGGATCTATTTCTTTTATGAGGGCCCTCAGCTGGACTCTCACAGTGATGGAAAACAATCTCCTATTGCTGCCTGACAGCTTCCAGCAATCACTGAAGGAGGCTCACCTTTATCACACTTGGAAATGATTGGCCCATTTTGAAATGGAAACATTTTTTGGGATGAAATGGAAAAGTTTTTTTTTTTGTTTTTTTTGTTTTTTTCAATATCCGTGTGAAGCATTAATCCTCTATGGTGGGTGGTGAAATGGCGCCTTCCTGAAAGAGATTCCCCAGACTCTTGAGTTATATCTTTTCATTGAAGCTCAGCTGAAAGGAGCACTACCTGATATGGCTTTAATCAGCCAATTGAATAGGTGTATCCAGCTTATCTGGGAAAGGTTCTCTCATGGTGTGAATCTACTGTAGATGAGCGCTTCGGCTTAGTGCTGATTACAAAGGAGAGATATTTTCCTGCTTTTTCTTCTTCTCTGTTGTGGATTGTTATGTATTTATTCAGCTCCTGGGTGAGATTCAGCCTTTAAAATTTCTTCTGTTGGACTAATTAGGGCTGTGCTGGCTTATCTCCACTATTGTGCTGGATATGGAAGATTAGGAAGCAATGTTTCTCACACAGTAAGCATCTTATTTTCCCCAGATATCAGCGCTGATATAGCTGTAATGGTAGCAACACTAAAGTATAAGCTTTTATATTTTTAATTGCCTGCAAACAGCTTGTGAGGCATCTTGTCCAATTCTGTCAGCTAGGCACAAATAAATGCTAGAAACGATAATGAGCACCCATCCGTGTATATAGGTTACAATTTTACCATGGTAAAAAATGTTCTACACGATACTCAGAATAGAAATTATGAACACCAGCCACATTTACTTTGTCTATGTTCATTCCTCTTTGTCAGAGCAGGTCTCTTACATTAGAGAAGCAGCTGGAGCAGCTGGGGTGAAGCCTGTGCCAGCGATGTGAGATTGTACAAACTCCACGAAGAGGCTAAATGAAACCTGTGTCCTTCTTGCTGTGACAAGGCAGCACTTGCCGCTGAGCCACAATGGCTCAGCGGCATTAAGTCAACACAGTTACGCTGGCGCACGCCATGACGGATGGAGGGCAGTTGTGCCCGTTCTCCCCTCAGTGAGCCATCCCACCTGACTCATTTGCTTGACCTTGACAATGAAGTCACTGTGAATCTGATGGTGTAAATGGGAGCACCCTCAGGAGACAGCCTAACCACGGCGTTCACTAATCCACTCTGTAAGAAGCCTGCACCGCTGCCCGCCTGCAGCCTGCTCATTAAATGGGGTTGCTTGTGTTGACAGGTACTGCAGCGTGTCAGCAAAGTATTACCTAACAACGCGAAACAACCATCGGGTGTTGTATAAATGGAAAGAAGCTGGTTTTGTTTTAGTGTGTTTTGTGTCACAGCTAATGTGTCTCTATTGTTGCCTGTGATGAAGAAAGGAAGACCTCATGTTCTCGCTGTCTAAACTGTAATGTTGGAATGTGTTCTTTAGGTTTCAAAGCTTTCTAAATCTCCTTTTTTTTCTTGCCCTGCAAAACAATTTCTTCCAACACCCTCTTCCTCATTATAGAAACCATAACAAGGAAATTATTTTCTGTTATGATCCGAGTGTGTGGGGTTTACGTTTGTCTGTGAGTCCTCCTGTGAATAGAAGATCTCCGCTAAGTGGTGTGGCTGACTAGCAGCAGGTAGAACACCTGCTTCTCATCTATGTCATCTACTGCTGGGTATATATGGAGCTGCAGATCAACCTTTTTCACCAGATGGTGCAACATTGGTGGTAGAGTCAAGCCTCCATTGCACCAGTCTTTTCTTGTGAGAAGTCTGGTGGTGTGATTGCTACTTTCATTTGGCTTACATCTATGCTCTTGTTAGGTTCTGGATCTCTCCAGCTGCTCTTATTGTGAAAGTCTGCTCCTGGACTTCTCCCTTTCTCCACGGTCGACCTCGGCAGCTTCTCAGTCCTGGCTTCATCCTGTCCGCCTGCTCTCTAGCCCATTGCTTCTTACTCATGGAAATAAAGACCTCACTGGATCAGAGCATTATGTGCCACAAACCACCACAAAAAGTCTTCAGAAATTCAGACACCTGGATCAACTTCTCCATCAACTCCTTCCTCAAGACACCAAACAGCAGCCCATTCAATTATATTCAGTTTGTACACAACTGAGTCTCTGTCCAAATGTCCTGCACATTCTAACCCATCTCCTTTCTTTCAGACCCCACAGGCCCTCCTGGGACCCAACCCCTCCCTAAGCTATTCTGTCCAGTGTAAGAACTTAAATAAATAAACTTCCTTACCGTTTAACCCTTGCCCTGTCTGGTAATTTTTGGAAGTCTCCAACTTGAAACCTTCAAGAGACAAAACCATGTGCCTGGTAATGAGCTTGATTTCAGCCGTCATTCTCCAGTTCTTGGAACATTAGACATAAACACACATTCTTTTAACTCTTGTCAGTATATTATGGAACACCTGTAATTACAGCTGTGTGTCGGTTTATTACAGCAATGCACCTCTGGGGACTGAAAGCTGTGCCCATTCTTCTGTGCAAAATAACTTAAGGTAGATTTAGATGCAATGTGTCTGTGAACATCGTTTTATATGTCTTGCCACAGATTCTAAACTGAATTTAAGTGTGGACTTTAACAGGACTGTGTTTAAAGGAAGAGGCTTTGATATAAGCCACTCCGCTGTACCTCTGGCTGTTTGTTCCTGCTGGAATGTGAAGTCTTTTGCAGCATCAAACATATTTTCTTCCAGGGTTTCTCTATATTTAGCGGCATTCCTTCCATCGATCCTAACCAATTTCCCTGTGCTTTCTTAAAGAAGATGCTGTCACCACTATGCGTACTCATGGGGATGGTATTTTCAGGGTTATGTGGAGTGTTGGAATTCTTCCACACATAGCATTTTGCATTCAGGCAAAAAAAGTTACATTTAGGTCTCAATTAACCAGAACATTTTCCCCACATACTTAATGATGACTAAATGCAAATCCAAACTACACTCTTAACTTAACAGCATCGCCCATCGCCCAGGGTTGATCCAGCCACAACTTGAATCCTAACAGCAACTCCCAGATCAGCTCTTTTCAGCCAAAGGCACCTTGTGGCTTTCCCTTCAGCTTGTGTATTTTATGGCCCTCTTTTTAGCAATCATTACAGACTGCAAAGCCAAAAAAGCTACAGAGGGACCAACCAGCAACTCCTCTGCAGCCCACTTCTATAGGTCTGCAATGTTTTCCAGCCTTTGACCCTGCAAATGTCCAGCAAGGTCTGGTACTTTGCATGCTTCTTCTCATTGGTTTCCTCTTACCACAGTACTGTAAGCTCAACCATCACAATCATGTTTGGTAGCCTTAAAGCTTATGATCATTCCAGGATAGAGAGAAGTTTCTGTCACAATCCTTAGGTGTTTGGTTATTTATTAGTGTTTAAATTCCTTGGATTATGCTTGTTTTCATTTCGTGTGTTTGACCCCCTTCTAGTTTCTCTTCCTGCTGCATGTATTTCTATTGATTATCTCACACCTGTTTCTTGTCCAGTTTGATTATTGCTCAGCATATTTAAGTTCCTGGTTTCTGTTCAGTCTTCGCTGGATCCTTAGTTAACAGTCATCCTTAGGCGACCTCTGTCAACCTGTTTGTTCTTACGTTCTGTAACCGTTCCTGAACTTCTTTGATTACAGTTACCTACCTTTTGATGGCTCTTCGTCGCCTCTGCTACACCATTGGTCCTCAACAACCCCAAATCATGATAGTTTCTTCTATGTGCTTGAGAAACTTTATCTATTTTTCCGGGACAAATTGAAAATTGCACTCACAAACAGACATTTCTCTCCATCTTTAATAATGGTTATTTCATTTCTTATGCCACGGATGGTGTTTCCTGGTGCTAATTGCTACGGCTATGCTCTCAGCACCTGGTAATGGTGCCACCGATGGTAACTTTCTTCAAGCACCTTTGATAAGCCAAGTTTGTTGTTGAACTTCTGGATGGTAGAAAAATATTTTAGACTTAGTTGTGAGCGTGCGTAGTAAAAAAAAAAAAAAAAAGCTAGCCTTCTCTCCGGCATTCTCTCAGTTTTTGCTCTTTCCACTTGTATTTTATTAAAGCTGATATTTTTCTCATTGTCAAATGCACGTCCTCATCTATTACCAAACCTACTGTTCATTCATTAGAACAAACTCACCTTCAACTGTCTGCTCAACTGTGGTCCAGACTGCTGAATCTTCAGCTCCTTCCTCACTGTCTCTTAGCAACAACAACCCTTAGTGTTTATTTTCTGTGCGACATCTTGACATTGTCCAAATTATGTTCCATGCTTTTAATAAGTTGATTTGTATGGAGGGCAATGATCAATTTGAGGAATGTTTATTTGGTTCAAAGGAGCAGATGATGTATTTCATAGGAGCTGATGAGTGTTCAGTTATGTCATTTGTTCTACTATTTTTTTAAATAAAGTAACTTAATTTCAACACTGATCTGACTGCTGTGCTCCTTGATCTTCATGATACTGTTTGCTCACTGATGTTCATCTCCACACCTCTTGGGAAATAACAGAACACCTGTAGTTATACTGGGATATAAATTACACACATGTGGACTTTATTTACCAAGTAGGTGAATTTGTAAAGCAATAAAAGGTTAAGGATGTCACTTTAGGGTATTAGAATAAATGGGGATGAATACAAAGGGGGGGGGGGGAGAACATCAGATTTAGATTTTTAAACAAAATGTGAAAAAACAAAATTAATATATTATAAAGTGCACTGATCTTTGTGTTTGTAGTTCAAGTAAATTTGCAGTCTAACCTGGTTATGTCATGCCTGCTGAGCAGTGTGCAGATTAGTTTTTCTGTGGCACTGGTTCTCTCACCTCTCTGCAAGGTGAGACTGGCATATCTCTCTCTCTCTCTCTCTCTCTCTCTCTCTCTCTCTCTCTCTCTCTCTCTCTCTCTCTCTCTCTCTGTGTGTCTCTGAAAACTTTGCTGGAGTCACTGTCCCACTCCTGATGTTACCATACGTGTGTTGATTTGACAAAAAAAACCTAATTAAACAGCTCTCGGTAACACTCCGTCGGTCCACTCATTACTAGCACACCCATTCGAGTATTAACATCACTTACCATTCCTTCCCAGTGTCCGGGAAGAACCCTCCGGGAAAACCAGACGGTGAATCCATTTTTCACTTACCTGTTTAAATAAACCTTTTTAAATCCCTTACCTGCCTTTAGATTTGGTGCCCTTTTCAGAGTCAGTCATTCTCTAAATATGAAAGAAAAACCATGTGCTGCACATCAAGCAGTTATTGGATATTGTTGCATGTTGTTAAATTCGGATGACAACATGAGGCCTAAATCTGCAGAGAATCATAGCTACCTTAAAAAGATGACCACCCAACTTCAGCGTGTACTAGAACTGTCACTAGTGATAAATTCTAGTGCAGTGTGAAGGGCCGGGTCAAAGCACAAGAGTGCAAAACTGTCACCATAATTCAGTGCTGAGAGAGGTTGCTCAAAAGAGTAAGTATATTTTTTACAAACTATGGATCAAAATTTTGTAGGAAATGGAAGAAGCACACACCTAAATAATCTATGTATCCTGCTTTTTTTCCCCTTTTTTATTATAATAAAAAAATCAAAAGAGTTAAATTTTTTCATAACTTTGTTACAATATTGAAAAATCGAGAGCATTCCGCTTTCTTAGTTTCCCTACTAAATAAAATATGGAGAAAAAAGTGGATAATGAGCGTATAAATTAATTTTTATCCTATTTTGTTTGGGTCCATGAGGTGATCCGGAAGGCACGAGAGCAGGAAACCAAAAGACACAGGAGCACCACAGCTAGCACTCGGGTGAAGAACACCCATTGCTATGCTTAGAATGTTTTTGCAAACTTAGTTACAGAATGTTTTGAAAGCAGTAAAACACATGTTGAAATGTCAGCTACGTTGTGGCAACTGGGAGTGTCAAATTGTTCAGAAATGTCAATGAGAAGAAGCACCAGTTGGGAAAGCCTGTCACTGTTTTTTTAGCAGGGGGATGAAAATTTCAAAAAGGAACTGTTCTCCATTTCCCCATATTTTATTAAACAGATTCAAAGAAAAAAAAAAGAAAAGCTTATTGTTTTTTCATTGTTGGTTTCAATTTCAAAAAAACAAATGAACAAGCCTAAATTCCCACACACGTACAGTTATTCTAAAATGTGCTTTTCCTTATGGGACAGCATCGGGCCAGAGTCATCTTTTTCTTTACAGGCAATGGAAAGGTCCAAATGTGGAGATCTGTGTATTTTAGGTAAGTGATGAATGAAGTGAGGGAGATATGCAGGCAGGTTGTCTATGGCAGACTGGCAGGTAGCGGACAAGTCAGGATTTCCAGAAGGCACAGAAAGAAGATGGACATTAATTAGGGTGGAAAATTCAACAAGGCAAACCCTAGAATTACTGGAATATAGCGACATGTCACCTAACCAAACAGTGACAAAAACAACCTGGCAGAGAGCGGAACGAAGACCAGGAAAATATCAGTCAGCTTGATGAAGTGATGAATCTCGGGTGTGAACAGTAGTCTCCAGGGAAACGTCCAGGCACGTACACACTATACAAAGGCATGAAACGACACAAAAATAAACTATTATCAGACCTCAGTTATTGTTTTACACACAATTAACATATTCTAAAACATTAGGAAAATACTTTTTTTTTAAATCCGGTGCAGAGTTGAGTCATAACTAATTATTTTTACTTGATTAACTTTATCAACCAAATTAACTTTTAGGGGTAGTTTTTCTACACTGCACTTTTTTACTTTTACTTGAGTAATATTAAGAAATATTGCTATTCTTACTTGAGTAAAATTTCTGGCTAGTCTACTCACCTAAGTAACTTCATTGAATAAAGAACAGACATGTTTTAACTAAAAATGCATCAGCGAGACAGACAGCTACACTCATGTTAAAGAGAGACTTCTTACACTCTGTTGATTGAATGTTATTTTCTAACTGCTGAGCTCATCGAGGTATTTGAAGGTCAAGTGAACAGTAGATAATGTGACTGAAAGAACTTTGCACTGTTCTTGCATACAGCATGTACATTAACTGGTGTAAATGTCGGTTTCATGCTTTTATGTTAAAAAATGTATTTAGAAAAGTGTTTCTTCCACTTACATGCATTTTATAATTATGTAATTTATGTCTATTTTCTTACTTTGGTCTTTAAAATAAATACATAACTTAACATTTTTGTCTGTCTGATTGCATCATTTTTAGATATTAAATCAGATGTCAGACTAGTTACTTAGTCCTTGAGTCGCCTTGTTTCAGCATAACTTTTTACTCTTGAGTAATTTCTTGGTTGGCTACTTTTTACTTTTGCTTGAGTAAAAGTATGCTCAAGTACAGCTACTATTACTTGAGTACAATTTTTGGCTACTCGATCCATCTCTGGTCCTGGCCCAAAAAAAAGAAAGTAAGAAAGAAAAAGGTCAGTGAAAAGACTTGAAAACAGAGATTCACAGATCTTCTCTATCCAATCTTTCTTAGCTTGAGTTATTTGGCAAAAAGAATGGACAGCAATTTAAGTGACATTGGTGAAGACATAACTCAAAAGACCTGCAGCTGGAACTGCCATGAAAGGTGGTTTTACAATGTATTGATTCAGGAGGGGCTCAATAGAGGTGGAAGCAACATTTATTTTTGTAATTGTGTCATATTATTATTATTATTATTATTATTATTATTATTATTATTATTATTATTACTGTTATTATTATACCATTTCTTCTGCAAACTACTAAAAAATGGCAAATTTGCTTTAAGAGTCCCATAATATACTAATTCTGTAAAAGCTGATCATTTTGGGCCAGCCTTCTTTCCCTGATGCTCCCATTAACCATGAGCAGGCTAAATCTCCACCCATTCGATGAACTGTTCCCTGGTCGGACAAAAAATATTTTAAATCTTCATCTGCCAAGGATAATAATACATTTGGGCTTAACCGAAGCCCTAAAATATCCTAGAATCCTGGTATGTACGACAAATTTAACCTTTGAAAACAACTCTTTGTAGTAGGTGGCTCTAAATCATTTATTTAATCCAACCTAAACAAAGTTTTTTTTTTTTTTTAAGCCATGGTGTGGGTCATTATCATGAATTATCGGTGAAATGTCCATCCAAATAAGAGGACATGGAGACTATAGTCTACATTGAACATAAAAAAGTTGCAAGAACTTAATATATACTGCTAAAAAAAAGGGAACACTTGGAGTTACATTGTGTTGTTTAAGTGTTCCCTTTATTTTTTTGAGCAGTATAGTTATTTTTAACTTATGATCTAAAACATCAGTAAGGATAGCAAAGCACCATCGCTAGTATCATATGAAATAAATCAGCAACACTGTACTATACTACTAAATCAGGATATGTATAGGCTAAGAATAAAGTATGCTACAATTCTATCTATTCATGTATTTATGCTAAGCATGATGATTTGAAGATAAGCTTGTAATTACAGGGGGCAGATTTTCCAGTGCCTTATATAAAGAGATTACTTTGGCAGCCTTTCAGATTGTTCAAACTGTCCCACTTGAATTTGAGAGGTTGAAAACATTCATTACATGGACAAGTACAGTTGAGTCTAACGGCTTAAAGAGGAAGTGAACAAGATGAACTTTGCCAAAGAGCTCTCGGAGCTTGTAAAGCAGTGGCAGTCTCCGCAAAGGACAGCTCTGAATTAAGCCAGAGGTGGCTTAATACATAAAGTTCTAACCAGACATTTGCATATGCTGTATAATCACACACAACATTTTTCACTCACAGCCTGACACTAAGTAAGACAAAACCTTTCCTGTTTAAGGTCAGTTAAAATTACCAAAATTATTACACACATTTTGAGGTGTGCCCGCTGATTTAATTTCATGTGACTTTACGGAAGTGTTTAACTGCCAGACCTGATAAATAAATTTAGGAGCAGTATCTTGTTAAAATGAAAAAGTTATCTCGTAGGAACGAGAACGTTTCTCATTCTAACGAGACAGTTTTCTCATAAGAGTGAGATACAGTTTTACAGCATGACATCACATTTCATGGACATTTGACTTTCTTGATGGACTGCAGCGTGGTGGGAAATAGAGACTTAGCCACTTTGTGCATTTTTACTAAGAAGAAATCAGCAAGAGGATAAGTATTTCAAAAAAACTTGCCTGCAAGAGGAATTCTCGTGATATTTCTGCATTTACAAACACACGGGAACCCGTCTTGTACCACTGCAGCTTAAACCGTTTGTGTCCGAACCAAAAATGGCCCGGGCCAATCACGTTTCTGTATTGTGGTTTAAGGCGGGACATGCCGGTTAGACGAAAGCAAGAGCGGTTAAGCCCACATTTGAACCAACACAAACATGGCAGCGCAGGAGGACACACGCGTAGCTGCTGCTATCACATCTGTTTTGTAGGAATCCACGATTTCTTCTTTGATTGTAGAACAGCAAGAAGTGCCTTGACCAGCTTACCTTCTTTTGGTTTCTAATGAAGGTGCTGCTTCCATTTTAATTTGATATCGTGATTGGCTAAAACCAACCTTTGGTAGGCGGGCATTAGGTGTCGCTTTGCCCAATCTGCTCAGAGAGTGATGCTGAATGTCCCTCCTTTCCCAGAACCGAGCAGTTCCAGATTGCTGATGTACAGCACTCTAGTTCTGCACATCATCAATATGGCTGGCCAGGTTAGTATTTCAGAACAGACAAGTGACAACGTAAGTCATTAATTGGTGGATGTGTGTACGATTCGGCCTGGAAAATGAGTTTGATACCAGCTAAAGTAGGACGTCCCGAGGAAAAGGAGACGCCTGACATCTTCTGAGAGCCACCCGCTGTTATCACAACAGAAATGTCAGGTGAGCTTTTCGCTGGCCCAACTATCGGCGGTCTGTAGGCTATATCAGCAGGTTGCTAAATAATGAAGTTATAGTAGAGGCTGAGTTATCATACATGACAACATTATTTCTTTATTTCAATTTTATTATCATGTAAGGACTTCGGGCTGAGTTTGGGGAGACAGCCATCAAGGCAGGTAGAACAAGGTGGTCATCTAAGCCATCAGGACTCAGGCGTGCAGCAAGCCCAAAGGAGGCAATGCCAGGTGCAGAGAAGCAGCACCTAATACCTAAGACACATACAGCAGATGTGCAAACCTGCATGTGGGAGTCCTGCCAGGCGAAGAGGTGATCTGCGCTAGTTGCGAGATTTATTAGCCTGATTGTAAATAGTGTAAATAGTTATAAATGTTATAGATATAAATGTTCTCGCTTTTAAATGACCCTTCACTGACTTTTGACATCCAGTTTCTGTCCTCTGTTATTTATTTCACACTTGTTGAATACCATTTATTAAACATCATTTGTAATATGAAAATTGGTGTTAACATTTCGTTTTGTTTTGGTGATAAAGGTGTCTATTATTATGTTGATGTTTGATATTATATATTTCTTAAATTATTAGTGGCATTGCTTGGTAAGATTTGCTCATTTTGTTTGGTGGTTTAATGATGATGATCGGTACACATAAAAGCTTAATACATAATTAAACTTTGTCTGGTAAATTAAAAATACTCTCTTTTGGTGTAATTTTGTTTAATAAAAATTGGCTAATTAAATATAGTAAGTCATAAACTTACAAGGTGAGCTAATTGTGGTTTTTATGCAGCAGTGAAAATAACTGCTTGGCTAGTGCCTGTTAAGTGTCAAATCAGATTGAAAAACAGAAAAAGATAATTTCGTTATTACAAGAAAATTATCTCGTTTAAACGTGATACTGCTCCTAAATTTATTTGTCACCAAATCAAAACAAACTGTCTATGTGTCTAATTTGGCCGAATGCTTAGAGTCATTTCCACATAATGTCCTGTAATCATATGATGCCGTCTCTTTTGTGAAATATGCCAATCCCTCCTGTAGCAAAAAAAAAACACACACCTATACAACATGATGCTGCCATCCCTTCATATTTTCAGTAATGTTCCTAAGCTTGTAAGCCTGTCCAATTTTTTCTGCTAACGTATCTGTGGTCATCCTCGCTAAACACTTAAATTTAAGTTCAATCCAACACCTGAACAAAAATAATAACACAAATGATAACAGTAAATATCCTTTAGAATTTAAAATATTAATAAAAAATAGCTAATTAAAGGTATGCACTCACTGAAGGGCAATAAGGAAAAAATAAAGAGCATACCTGATCTATTATGGTTTGACGTTGCTGCTGAAATTTGCTGTTGCAGCCTGTTGTTATAACAAAAACGAGCAAATGCAGGTTATTTCAATCTAAATTAAAGCCTGACACTACACACGGCATTGTTGACGTATTTCAGAGGTTAACTGACAAAAGAGCTTTAGGAGAATGTCCAGATTCACTCTGTAAGATCATAATTCTCTCAGAAAATGTGAGTTACACTTGAACAGGATGTATAATAGATTTGCATCCAACAATTATTTGGAGCACTGTAATTGATTTCATGTCTGAAACCAAAAAAATTACAAAACTAAGATTATGATTTTATAATTTAACTCAAGAAGGATCTTCTTTAGGTGATAGAAGGAAAGTGTCTGAATAATGTCAGCACCAAGTGCAAATACACAAAATGCATTTTTTTTAGGGATGACAAAATTTTACAGAACTTGGATTCTTGCAGACATGTGATAGATGTTGCATCATGACCTCCCAGTTGTAGCAATTACAACAGCTGAAGTTGAAAAAACATGCATACAATAAAAAACAATCTTAGTTAACACAGGTTTAAGGACTAAACTCTAAAAATAGTTTACTTTCATCCAGGTTATTTTCTGTAGCTACATTTCTTCTCAAAAAGGAAATCACAAAGGAGATGGAAAGGTTAAGAAGGCAGCTTGAAAACCACATTTTGCTGCCACAGGAAGACCCTTCACATGATGCTGGGACTCATGACATTTAGTTAAAGACTTGGAGACTCATTACCATGACGGCAAGACACTGCTCTGGATAACATTAGGAGCTAGAAATAATATACCAGGGAATTTCCTTGGCCATGAACAACAACACATACGGTCTTGAAGTTCTCACTGACATGCAGTCATTGAGTCCTGTGGGGTGAACCATCTGTCAAGAGCAGGGATGGTATTTATGATAAACTTTCATTACATTATTCACTGATGTGACATGAAAGGCAGTAAATGATCAACCAGGGCCCATAAAGCTCATTATATTGTTTGTTTGTTTATTTCTTTCTTTCCAGAGAGTTACTTTAACAGTGCTTCCTACAACAGGACATTCATTGCAGCCTTTTCTTCCATCCACAATCAAAAATCAGCTGATTATATCAGTCACAATATCCGTTTCCACCATGACGAATGGGGACTAGAGAAAATTATTTCCAGCTAGGGGACAACGACTCTAGCCACTGATCCATGGACCCTCCCTGGGCAGTGGTTGCATTTAAGAGGCTGTCTGACAGCTTTATTTAGACTGGCAGAGACTGCAAAAAATAAAGGACCACATTGTCTGCATCACAACTACGGTATGTTCCTTAGGTATACATGCAGATGAGGTGTGTTTGGGGTCCAGTGAATCCACGTGGGTGTCAATAGTTCTCCAGTTTTCAAATATTAAATGTCGGAAAACCGAGTACAACCCACATCTATTAACAGCATTAAAGCATTTAGAGCAGAACTTTTATCTCCTTTCAATGATTCAATAGAATTCCCTATTTCCAAATGAGCTATTTGGAAGAGAACCACAATAAATACTGTATACAGCAAATACAAAACCTGGACACCTCATCCATTCTGTCGATGTTCAGTGATGCTCGGTTAAATCTAACCTGCAGTCGCTGAAATCACTTGTGACTGCTTGTCAGAGACTGGCTCTTAGATTATAGTTATTATTCTTGCTGCTTTCATGCTGTTTCAGGTGTACACCAATTCTGTCAGGCTGATGACAAACCTCAAGAGGGAAAGTATTGTTTTCCTTACTGTATTTGCACCCTGATTGCTATGAGGTCAGTTTAAAACATGGGACTCTGTCAGCATGAAGCTTACCAACAGTACATATTGAGGTCCTATATGCAGTGTGAAAAGCAGCAGCAATAACATGTTGAGACAGTAATATTTTAAATAAAATGATAAAACACAAAGTGGGATTTACCACTGAGAGTGTAACGTGTTTCTGGAGTTCTATAAAAGCAAGTAAAAAAAATAAAAAATCCAAAAGAGTTCCTGACAGTTTTGCATTAAATCCTGTTTAAATTATCCCCCTCTATTCTATAAAACCTCTGTAGAAAAGCCCTTGTGCCTGGAGCTGTAATTAAAGCTTCTTAACTCTAATGCAACAGGCAAAGAAGCCCATCTTGATTACTTCTAATGATCATCATTTTCCACTTAACTGGCAAACAGCTTTTCATGAAGGGAAAAAAAAAAAACAGATTCAAGTCCCCTATGATTCCTAATCTGCACCGAATAGAAATCCCTGAGTGTGTGGAAATATTGCAATCAGAACTCGAGGTGAGCTCTCAGTTTGAGGAAACAAGCTCATTTAATTGTATAAATTGCCATTAACTACATTAATAAATGATATTGCACTGCGTACTAAGTAAAAATCTTCGGTTGAGTAAAACAGAATTTGTGTCAGACAAAAACAAAGATATGATTGTTGGCATTTGGTTATAAATCAGCAATAAAACTGAGCTTTTCAAGCATATTCAACACTTCTGTTGTGTTATTAGCAAATTGATAAGAGTTAAGGTACCATGAATTGGATTTTTGTGGGAGCCTTTGCTTTTAACAAACGTAAATTAAAAAAACAACAACAGCAGAATATGAAATTATTAATTTTCCAGGATTTTACAAAACATGGTTTTAAAAAGCATGCAACAAAAAGAAATCAGCCACCATCTGAGCCACTGATGATTGAATGACTGAATGCGGGAATAGTTGTAAATAACTGGGACTGACACAAAGTTGTGAATTTCCGTGTGATTTGTTGGATTTCGTAAACTATGATAGATAAATCCTTATAAGGGTTATAAAACATTTTCATCTATTCTGATTATTTCCCTGAGGAATAAAAATCAGTAGGATGACAGTTTTAACCAGCAGAGGCATAATGTGCTTATAACGGAGAGGTGTGACAAAATAACAAGAATAATCTTTAATTAAACAAAACTCCTTTAAGCAATACCTACTTAATGTCAATGGTTTGCTCCAAAGGCTTTTAAGCAGTACCTGCCTCTCACTTTTTCTGCCCACTTTGTTAATGAGAATAACCAGAAATTGGTGAGTGCTTGACTAGTCCCACTTAACGGTTGTGAGGTTAAATTTAAAAGTTAAATTTCAAGAAAATACAAATTGACATATTTAACTGTTTTCTGTTTCACAGGAAGCATGGTCCGTCCCTCTGCATCTCGAGAACGTCTCCCCAAATGTCTGAACACAACTACAATGAAGAACTCAAACAACCAACCGTTCGGTCTGTAACTCACTCATACATCACATAATATATGTAATCCCATTTAATGAAGTAATGGAACCCTTGGTCTCCATTACAATGGAGCAGAGTGCCGAGGTGGGTAGTAACTAGTTACATTTACTCTGCTACATTTACTTCAGTAATGTTTTGAAGAAAATGTACATATCGGAGTAGTTTTGCTGCACTGTACTTCTTACTTTTACTTGAGAAAATATTATGAAGCAGTATTGCTTCGCTTACTAGAGTTTAATGTCTGGCTTCTCTATCCGCTATGAGTAACTTCACTGAATAAAGAACAAACTTATTTCAACCAAAAATACACCAGAGAGACACACATCTACAGTTTATATTAAGGTGAGACCTTTTGTTTTTACACAAGCTTTGTTTTTTTAATGGTATTTTCTATCTGCTGAGCTTATTGAGCCATTTACAGATCAAGTAATTGTTATTGTTTGTAAAAAAATTTATGTTAGTCGTCAAAATACCAGAATTTGTACATAATTTAATATTTTTGTCTGACCGACTGCATCATTTTAAAATAGTAAATCAGTTGTTATATATGTTCACTCAGTACTTGAGTAGCCTTCTTACCACATACTTTTTCACTCTTACTTCAGTAATTTTTTGGTTGGATACTTTTTAATGTAATGTTGAAGTACTGCTACTTTTACTTGAGTAAAATGTCTGGCTACTCTACCCACCTCTGACAAAGAGTCAGGTTGTGTGTGTTTGTAGCAGGACCGCAGTACAAGCAAGAGCTTAGGAGCCACATAATAATAGTCTCTATTTTTTTAATATAGATAAAAAATATAAATAAAATAAAAAAACAATCTATCAAGTAAAAAACAAAACAAAAAAGACAAACTCATCCATCACAAAACAGCCAAACATTTATTCCAATATTTAAAAGAGCTTGAAGCATATCTAACATTACTATATGTTACAGTTGACAGACCTTTTACTATTAAGTTGCTTGATGCATCCAAGCAGCACATACATTTATACATGAAGTTTCTCAGCAAGGCATGAAAAGTTGGAATGTTACTCATGACTTTGACTTGCAGATGTCCATCTTGGAGATCTGAAGAGGATTCTGAAAGCATCCTGATAGGCTACTTGCAGTTTCTTCATTATAGCTTTAGTGTAATTACACCACAGATGAGCCATATAAAAGGGAGTGCAATAAGTTTGAAACAGGAACACTTTGACCTCGTCTGTGCACATGCTAAATTTACGTACCAACATATTATGTTGCATGTATAACTTAGAACGCTCTCAAAATTCACCAAACTCAAAATTTGATTTGCTAAATATAAAGAAGGAAAATGTGTAAAGTGACAATGTGTGGAAATGTTCATGGGGTATGAATACTTTTGCATGCCACGGTACTTACCAATACCCTGCACTGTAAACTAACATCGTCTATGACATTAGCGTCTGACATACACAGGGTGCAAAAGTTAATTTGTGAGGATGTATCTTTTTCCAGTTAAACAAGTTACAATGCAATTACTAAAACAAACTGAAAAACGTGTCGTAGCATTTTGTTTTAATTATGAAATATACGTTTTAGGACTATTAAAGCAAAGTCTGTGCAGTTTAAGGTGTCAAATAATGAAAAGTGTATGTTAAAAAGAATAAAACGCTGTAGTACGTTTGTGACCTTATACTGAATGGAACTGCTGGACATATCAGGGAGTCTTGGGAGAATGCAACAATAACTCCTGACTGATATGTTTTCTCTGCTCCTTGTTTGTACCCTAAAGCATCAGATTACAGATACAGGGTGAATAACTAAGCTCCTTGCTGTACAAACATGCTCTTAATACTTGTGAAAAATCTTCTACTGGGGAAAAAAGTAGGTCTTGTTTTTATTCTGGCCTTGTATGCAATCAGTTGTGGAGCATCGTCTCTATATTTCCAAGACTGAGGAGGTGAAATAGTTTACCTGTGATGATTCACCTTGAGACTCCATCCTTGTCAATGAAAACGTTTTAGGAGAAAGTGAATAAGATGTAGTTGTTATTGCACCTGAATCGGCCATGTGCCTGTTAGAGACCCCTTTAGCACTCTTGTAACAATAAAAAAAAGCTTGTAAAATGCTGCCACAATCATGAGGACAGTAATTTGTTTCGATTGGTGCTGTCTGGAATTTAAATAAGATTGTACACTTGCATGTGTTTTGACACAGCTAAAAAATGTTGAGGTCGATGATTATCCACGCATATTGTGTATTCATACAGAAGAATAATTCGTTATTTTGCTCTGCTATGTACATAAAACCATTAATGTTCTTAACTGGTATGATTTACTAAGCATTTAAGTTATTTCCCTATATGTAGTGCGTTAAATATACTGCTAATGCTGCCTTTGTTTGGTGAAAAGCTTAATCAGCAATTATTTTGAGAGCAAAGACATCCCCTGCTTCTCCACTTCTCTTTGATTTTTGCATCATGTCATCATTTTTAATGATGAAAAAAAAAAACACCTCTCTCGGCTAGTTTTATTGTAAAGTCCCGTATACCCGTTATTAAACTCAAAAATGCATACGTTGAAAAGAAAAAAAAAAAGAGGGAAATTGCATACAAAAACACCTTTAATGACCTTTAACGCCTGAAAGCCCTGGTGCTGGTATCGCTTTTTCTCAGGTCTGTTCCAGTGTGAAATCGGTGAAAGCTTCAGGGCTCTGACACGCATGATCTCTGCGTGCACCTTTTCCATAAGTCATACGTTAGTCTTTGCTGGAGGGTATTTTAAACGAGAGATGCAAATATGACTTTTTCAGGATGAAAGTCATCTTTTGAAGACAAAGCAGTCTTGCTTATGAAAATTTAAAATCATGGCTCACTTTGCATTCTTGGAGGGTGCATCCAATGTTATGTGAATGGTGTGATGGTTCTGTGTTTTGATCAGAAAAAGTACATTTAGAATATAATTTGTGTGAGAATACACTTTAACTGAATAAATATAGCCTCAGGTGAACAACTAAAATCTCTTTGACAGTGTGTTGCTCCTTGGACAGGGCAATGACTGAAGAAGTGATATTTGTCTCACAGCTGAAACTCAGCTTGCTTTGACAAATCACCACAGAGTCAGCGGGGCACTGTCCTTGTTGGCGCAGGTGGACATGCCCTACTTGGAATTACCACAGTGGATTTCAAAAGTTATCACTGAAACGCATTATTATTGTCCTTCTAACTTTGGAGTTAGATTGTTGAGATGATTACTTATCATCTGCACAGTGACACATTCAGGTCGCTGCTGTGGGAAATGTGGTCTGACGACTCTGCTTTAGCTGAAAACAGAACTTCTGCCGCTCAGCAGAGGCAAAAACTCTCCGAGCCGTGGTCACTTTTTGTGTTTGTAATGCCTGCTGACATCTTTTACTGTATGTTACCCAACAGCTGAAGTTGCAAAGCCATAATAACGTATTGACCCAAACACACCCAACTGTTCATAACTACTTTTATTAACTTACTCCACAGGAACACTGAAATAGTCTTACTGCAATTTATTTTGCCGTGATGGATTTTTATAGCAGGCTGCACAATAACCTTGCTGAACTGACACAGTCTGTATCCAGGTAAGTAGGTGTTTGCCAGGAAGAGCAAGCTTCTTGCACAAGAAGAACCTTTTTTTTATTTATTTCATACATGTACTTCTCGCTTCACTTGACCAGCTTTGACGTTTTTGTGCATATGATTCATCACATAAAATAAGTTGATTAGTTAGTAAACAAACTGCAGGTTAAAATGTTACAAAGAAGTTAAAATGTAAGTGGTTTAATACTTTTGCAAGATACTGTAAGGTACATGTTTGCTTGCAACTCTAAGCACATTGATGACTTTTTTCTATCTATTTGTCACACATCATATCATGATTGCAATGTTTACAAATATTGCATAAAGAATCTTGTATATAAATATTGTATATTATATATATATATATATATATATATATATATATATATATATATATATATATATATATATATATATATATATATATATATATATATATACTTCTACCTTTATGCAGCTTTAGTGCTTGTGGTCACTGTTAAACACCACAATGTTCTTCAATAAAATACTGACTCATACATTACCTGAAGTATTTCAGAAATGTATCTTTTCAGAACACTGTACAGCTAAAAACCAAGATAAAATTAGTAATTATGGAAAATGTACACACCTATCCAGGGTGTACCCTGCCTCTCGCCCAGTGAACGCTGGAGATAGGCACCAGCAACCCCTGCGACCCCATGAGGGATAAAGCGGTTCGGAAAATGGATGGATGGATGGAAAATGTACACCAGGATAATTTAAGATAGATGTACTAATTTTAAGAGATGGGTTGTCAGACCAGTTGTGGCCAGAAAAAAGATTTCAATCCTTTAATCAATTGGTATTTTGGCTATTCACTTGTATGACATTCCAAGGAAAAATGCCCTCTCCGCTTGTCCATTTCTCTCATCCATATGTAAACAAAAAAAACAATGGGGTGCAGAAGAACCCTCTATTAAACCTGGTAATTTCTTTATAGGGTTGTTGCTTGAGCCCTCAGTTATTATTCTTATTAACAAAGCAAAACCAACTGTGGCATAGTCACAATAAAACAGAAGGGGCATTTAAAGATCAACATTATTTATAGGGGGCCCCACAACCATGCCCCCTGTTTGTTCTACCCCAAACAGAATGGAATTAAATGATGTCCGGTCACATTCATTACGTAAAAAACAGCATTGTTCAGTGCAAAGTTCTCATAATTTCATTAATGCCTTGAAATGAATGCAGTCCAATGAGGTCGGGTCAAGGACTCGATGCAATCTGCCGGGTTTCCTCAGATAGAAAACTGTTTTAACCAATCTGTCTGTATGATCTGATTGAGCCGGCTTTGTAAAGTATCTTGAGATGATGTGTTGTGAATCGAGGCTATATAAATAAAAATTAATTGAATCCACACTGGTCATAGGGCTTATTAGAGGCTAACATACATCCATGTTGGCATAATGAAATTGAAATGATCAGCATTAACTCAAAATGAGGCTTGTTTGATTTTGTTGTTCACCGTGTACATTTTATGTCAGATACTGTCAATTATCACTGAAGGTGCGCACAGTATCCCCCACCCCCTAATCACCTCCCACCACCCATGTAAGCGCACACACACAGCCATTGAACAACATGAATGTTATAGCTCAACTCCAACAATATGATTGTGCTTTCTCACTAGTTGCAATAAGTACAAAACCAGACAAACGACACACATGCCCACGTGTGACAACAGTATTAATGTTCTCCTCATCATTACCTGACAAATCTATGTACAAATCCTTGCTGGTGAAATACTAAACCTCACTATAACTCACCTGATTATGGAAAGCCATTTTGCTGTTGTGTTTGCTTCTGGGCATGTATTCCCCCTTAGGGTTAGTCCTCAAATATTTTATTATTTATCATTTCTTTTCGCTTACAAATGTACAAGTGTCAGAATCATATTCTGAGGCCAAAACTGCATGGTGGGTGCACAGTGATGAGATCTGGGGTTTACTTTAGAACATTGAAATACTCTTTTTTTATCATTTAACCTGAGTTAAACCTTTTGTTTGGATGTCTTCCACCTATGTGTTCTTCTCAGGGCTAATTGCTGCTATCCTCCAGTGTGCCTGTGAACATTACCGAATCAAAGATGTGCTTCTTGACACTTAAGCTGTTTGCAGATGGGTAATAAAGTGTGCTAAGCTCATTTCAGCCTTGCCTTTTAAATGTTTTGCTCTGTGCCAGGGGAACTATAAAACCGCATCACCGCTCATGTGAGACATGTTCTTGTGCAGAGCCAGAAATCACAGCTTAGTCTTTCCATCAGATTAGTTTGTCCCTGAATGCTTGTAGGATATATTAGAGCACGTACTATGGATTGATAGGTGGATGAATGCATGGGACAGACAGACAGACAGACGAGCAGATTGGTAAATGTGTTATAGTTTCATGCGGTTAAAGAGGGAAACAGCTGTTGACGCTGTCTTGAAGGTGAATGAAGCTCCAAGAACAAAATAGATATTTCACATAAAGTCAAAAGCTAAAGATGCAAGAAAGAACACCAGAAACTGAAGATCACGCTGCAAGAATGGGTAATTCATTTAAAGTGTCATTAACCTGCTTTACATGCAGCAGAAGGCAGGATTAAGGACACATTTTTAATTTCAGTTAAATTTATTTAGTACATTGCACCAATTCACAACAAAAGGTACTAAAAAAATAAAAAATGCTCTCAGATGTGTTTGTTGTAAATTTACAGAGCAAATACATTTTCGAGCAACAAAACCTAAAACAAAATCTTAAAGGTATTAAATTACAAAAAAGTCTTTGTATTGTCCTTTTCAGGGGGTAAAGTTATTTTAAAACAAAATGTCCAGACCCAACAAGGGTTATTTGGACTTCTATTTATGGATAAAGAAACTGCCTTTGTAACTACATAGTCTGTAAGCCTGTCTATATCCACTCTTCTGAACAGAAATAATTTTTTCAATGCAAATGTGTCATATGGACCTGGGGCTGCTGGATGGTGATACAGAAATAGGGTATAACAAGCATTTTGCTGCAAAGATCCTCTATACAGCAAATGTGTATGCGACATCTGTGCAAGTAAAGGTGAGTAGGACAAATTTCCTCTTTCCTACCGGAAAACAATCTCACCGTTTAAAATAATTGATGCCCCTGAATTTTGCACCAAAAGACATAAGACAGTTCATGCATGGCTACTAGAAATGACCAAGCAGGAAGTAAACAGCCAGACCAGTGAGGAACTTCATGTGTTTGTAAACATGAAGTTCCTCATGTAGGGACATGCTTTGGTTTAATGTGGTTTTTACTTTTATCTACCCTCTGTTAGTTAAAACAGACAAACAAAAAATACATCTGCTTGTCCCCAGTGGGGGCTTTAAATAAACCAATAACCACTCTGCAAACAATACTCAATATTTACCCACAAGAATTAGCTTCAGCTTTAATTTTTATTTCTCTGTCTCAGTCAAATGTTCTCTGCTTCTTTTAGCCATCTGACCGCACATCAATATTTTAACTATATCTTAACTTTAATGGATGAATGGCAAGTGAGGATTGGGTCATCTTGGTTGAAGGACTGGGAGAATAAGACTCAGTGTGGAGTTGCTGTCTTCTCGAAATGGCTTTCCCATCCCCACTTAGGACCCTCCAGATGGAACCCAAAACAAAGAGAAGAGGCTAATAGACAATGAGGAACCAGGAATGAGGGTGACGGGATGAAGGGGAGGGGGAAAGATAAGGATGATGGGATGAAGAGGAGGAAAAGGGTTGAAGTGAGAGCTGTTTGAGAGTAAGGGAAGTTGGGGTCAAAAGAACATGACAGACTGTGAATGTTGAGTAAACTGAGTATAAGTTAAACTGAGTATAAGTTAACTGCTGGGGAGTTAGAGGTGTGGTTGAGGTGTGACCCTGCTTCCAAACCTAAGTTAAATATATTAACTTCATATGTCTCGTACCATTAGCTTGGGGTGACTCTTTATGGCTAAGCAATTTGGCGAAAGTTTACTACAGACATATTGATAAAGAATTAAATTGCATATGAGACGGTATTTATGAAATAATGTTTTTCCAGCTACATTACTTTAGAGCAGTGAGACCTTCACAATTAAAACATTGAATGATTATGTGGGGGGAAAAAAAAGTCTGATTTGTGCAATCACCTTATTTAATGTTGGCTCTGGTGACTCAAAGTAATGACTCAAAGTCATTATTTTACCATGGTTGTAAATTACAGCAGTTTAGCCTCACCACAGAGAGCTTTTAAATCTACTTATGGTTTCATTTTAATGCATCTTCAAGCACTCACAGGAAGAATTTCTGTATAAGTCAATTTTTTTTTACAGAAACGTTTATACAGACTCAGATAAAGAGACTTCAGACAGAGAAGCATGTATTTAGTCAGATTGTATTCCAGGTTTATAGGGTTGGAATTTGTGGATACATGATAAACATGTGTCATATTTCAGAAAAGGGTCTTACTGAGCTGTTTGGCAATCGTTTGAAAGGAGAATGAGACCTCTCGATAACAATCTGTAAATGTGTTTTCAACTAGAAACCTGTTAGCTCTTGTGATTTTAGGCTTAATGTGTGTTATATGACATACATTAATGGTTTATAATGTTAAACCACCTGCAGTTCAGACATCAAATCAACACAGACCTACTGACAGGATCATTTTTTCTCACATTCAGCGAGTAATGAATTATAATGAGTTTGTTAAATCTGTTGGCGCTACAAATTTCAGTGAACCTCCTATGACTCATACATGCTGTTTAATTCAAGACACCAAATTTGCATAATTTGCTTAATATCTGAGTCAGCAAAGAGCTTTTCCTGACTGTAAGGGAAGCCAGCACATTATTTGTGCCATTATCCACAGGCAGCTACATCTCTGAGCTGCTAGGAGATCACCATTTTTGAAAATGAAGAGGATAAACATCCTAGTCATTGATCGTGTTTAAGCTCTTTACTTTGTATTTTAAATACTAAAACGCCAGTGTAATCAAGATCAGTCACGTGGTTGCTCAGTCCAAATCATTTGGATAACAGCCAATATTATCATGTTTGAAATATTATTGTTACTCACATTGTTACAGTAAATGAGACCTAAAGCATGTGAATAAAGACTCTGGGAGATCTTTAGTCTTACCATATCAGTTGAAGATTTAGTTTTTGGTTTCTTAGTTTATTCCTCTGTTCTGTTCTTTGTATTATTTCTGTTACATCTTTACATCGTTAGATTATTTTCCCCATGGTTAGATAGCTTCTATGTATCCTCAGTTCCCCCCCTGATCTTGTTAATTAGTCTCTCTTTCTCAGTCTCCCTGTGCTCCTTCTGCTCCAGCTGCTTCACATTATATTCGGATTTAGTCACCTGCTTTCAATGTGATTCTCCACGTGTCCCTCAGTATTCTCATAAGTTTCCATTGTTTCCTGCTGGACCTTCTGTTGTTTTGCTCGGTTTCCCTTTACCATTTCCTTTGTCATCACCTCTGACTTTCCCATTACGCTGCTTATTTTCTATGCTCCATCTACTGTTCTCCTCATGTGATCCTGTAAGTTTTTGCCCTTTTGTTTTCACTAAAATCCTTCAATTCACCATGAGGCTCCTACGTTACTGTGTAGACTTGAGTTCTACTGATAAACCACAAACTTTGACACTCACAAAGACCAGTTTTTAGTCATGTACAAACAGTACAATGTAAGTAAAAAAAACAAACCAATTTTTTTTGGAGAAGAAACAAAATCAAAAACAATTGGTTGTATAAGTATGCAGACACTCATTACTTGTTTTGTGGCTGTGGGCAGAATTAGCTGACACATATTCAAAAATTAATGTGATATAGGACATTATACACAGGTCATAATTAGTAGTGTCTTTGATAAAACCCAAATATAGATCAGCTTTTCTTATAAGCATTTCCTCACAATTTCTTGTTTGCTTCTCACAAAACAAATGTGATGATTCACATAGCTTCCAAAGCATCTGATGGATCTCACTCTGAAAAGGAAATAGTCAAGAGAAGAGCAGAAAATATATTTTTTTATCAGGTGTATCATGGAACACAGTAAAGAGAGTCAGCATCAAGTGGAGAAAATATGATGCAACAAAATGTACGGTTTTGTAACATTAGAAAGAGCTGGATGTACCTCAAAAATGGATGAAGGACTTGAAGAATACTGACTAGGTCGGTTGCTGAAAGGCCTAGAAACCTCAAAGGAGTAGCAGGAGTAGTAGTAGTAGGATTTCTGGAAAGTGTTGGCTTTGTAGTACAGGAAACAACAATCTACTGTCTTTTCTGTGTCGGGGCTATGGGGAAGGATGGTAAGACTGACTCCGTCCCCTTTAAAAAGAAAATAAAAAAGCCTTCCAAGCCTAGCTAAATTTGCCAACAATGCAGGTGAAGTTGCCCATAAATAGGTGTGTTGGTCTGTTGAAAAGAGTTTTAAATGTTTTGACCATAGGTCCAAAAGCTATGTCAGATTAGTGACGTTTGTCGAGTATCAATGACATTCCGGTTGGATGAATCCGGCCTGACACAGATCGCATTTGAAAAGATCAGCTATGTATCGGAATTAGGACCACATATCCAAGTGGCCTGGGTCGCATTTGAAAAAATCCGATCTGTTTTGTTCGGACTGTAATGAAAAGATCAGATCCAGGTCGCATATGGGCAAATAAAATCAGAATTGGGTCACTTCAGGCTGCAGTGTGAACGTAGCCTTAGTTGTCTGTAGTGTTGTTGTTTTTGTCTTTTTACATGATGGTTTTTGTATATATGGAATGTTGAACAGGCTTTTTTTATTTACTGTATGTGTCTATTATCAAGTCATCCATGTTTTTTTTTTTTTGTTTCATGTGCTATTTTGTAGCCTCTTGATTGTTGGCTCATAGTCGACAATGGCAGTGGGGCAGCTTTTTGAAGCTGTGAAGCCTGCTCAAAGTTTCATAAATTGATCATAAGCGTGTTAAACAAACCCCACCTTAAAAAAAACTAAACATTTTATCTGAAGCTTATCTTATCTTTACAGTTGGTTCAGTCGTGAGGATCTCCTATCATCCAGGCTGTTTTCCCCACAGCCACTATCTAGAAACAGTGCCTGACAGAATATCTTCCTGTCAAGCTGAACAACTACCTGTCATAACAAACAGTAAAGACTGATCTTGATTGAAGTAACTGGGTTATAAAGAACAGTGAGGCCCATTTTAATCAGACCTGCTTTGTTCATTGCTCTTTGTAGAGAAGTAATGCCTACTCATGACAGTTCAAGGGATTATGATACCACTTTAATGTATGCTATACCAGGTCACAAGCAGCATATCTAAGACATTTTACAGTGTTCATGTGAAGGTTCAATGGTTGCATGACAATCATATATTTTAGTTAATCAAAATGAAGCTACTGAAAAAAAAAAACTTTGGATAACACTGACAATGTGTGATCAAACAGTTTTTGTATCTTATCTGCACAACATTATCCTCCAAATCACATTGCTATTTATATTTACTAAATGCCAGAATAATGAGCAAGAAAATGGTTAATTGTTTTAGATTTTTCACGTTGAAACGTTTTTTTAAAGATTTACTCTATTTTTGGTAAAATTGTATGATTTGTGACATATATTTTGGGTATCCATTACAATAGTTGTCTTGAATTTAGGCTCATTCCTTCTGGTAACCCTGGTTTAATTGAGTCTGGTTTGTTGGACATCTTGTTTGCACACACCTTTTTAACTCCAAAAGGTTGGTTTTGTAGTCCTTTCAAGCCACATTATAACTATTTCAGCAGTACTTTGGGTCATTTTTAATCTAGATGACCCATAAATCAACTTTTCTTTGCAGATAAACTGTATAAACTGTGCCTATGGGTGCTACTTTGATGTTGTTGTGCAATTTTGTAAATTTTTATGTGAATATGTTTAGTTCTGCAATATGTCTTAAAGCCAACTTACTGCTTCCCTTTTAGGAACGGTGGCTATTGAAGGAATGAAAAATCACCAACCTCAAAAAACCTATCCGTGGCAAAACCACCAGATGTCACCTTTGTCACTCCATGTTTCAACATGTCACTTTCCCTCGTCCTGACCGCATTCCTGAGCCCCACACCTCCCACACTTATTTCACTTTTTTTTTTTTTCTCCCAAGGTCTTGTGGATTGTTTCTTTGGTTGTTATTGTATGCTAGGTTTTTCTCTAGTTTGTTGGCAAATTGGAGTAGGGCCTTTGTATTCTATTTGGTCAGCAGAGATCTTAACTTGAAACCCTCCCATGGCAGCCATTTTAAGCTAATCTGTTTGTTTCTGTAGAACCATGAACACTGATCTTGACTGAGATGATAGGAGGCCTGCAGTGCTTAAGATGTTGTTCTGGGTACCTTTCGAGCCCACTAATGCCTTTTTGATTTGCTCTCGGAGTAGCTTTGGTTGGTTGGCCACTCCTGTGAAGTTTCAGCACTATTCCATGTTTTCTCTGTTTGTGGATCATGGCTCTCACAGTTGTTCACTGAGGTTCCAAAGCTGAATGACTTAGAAATTCTTTCTAGACTGACTGATGTTAATGTTTCATCATTTTTCAATTTCTTCAGTTTGGGGGAAGATGTGTGGCCTTTTGAGTTATTTTATCCATGTTATCTGACAGGAAAATGTTAAGTTATTCTTCTATTATACAGGTCAGGCAGTTGTCAGGTCTGGGTGTGACGTAGTAAAAATCAATTCTGCATTACTAACAATTTTGCTAATCACAGGTGCTTCACCACGAGGGACGATCATTTCTTCTTAAAGTGTCAGG
The DNA here is from genome assembly GCF_011125445.2 of Fundulus heteroclitus. Classification (NCBI taxonomy): domain Eukaryota; kingdom Metazoa; phylum Chordata; class Actinopteri; order Cyprinodontiformes; family Fundulidae; genus Fundulus; species Fundulus heteroclitus. The sequence continues at coordinate 35,021,139 of NC_046364.1, forward strand.
TTGGTTTGAGTAGCATTTTTTCCTCAATAAAAATCAATATTAAAAATAACAATACATATTTTTGAGTGATCTGAAACATTGGTGTTGCAGAAGGAATCTTTAAGGGTATTTTTTACAGCACTGTACTTACCATATGTAGTGTGTAACATGCAAAAGACATTGCTTTCCAAAAAAGAGATTATTGAAGATAAATGTGTGATATTTTTTTATGTTCCAAACTCGTTTCAAGTCAGTAATTTCACTACCAAAGAGCAATGGTCAGATCATTTCACATTTGTTCCAATTTAAGGTCCAATGCAGCATCAGCATCACATATTAGTAATACCAAACACAATAAACAGAAGACAAAGCTACTTATCAAATGGTATTTATTAATATACAATTTAGATTTAACATTCTTCTTTTAAAGCTGAATTTTTTATGTGATTCTTTAAATGTGTTTTGCTTTGTCTCTTACATTGCAAACAGCACTGATAAGTCCATGACCTGCTGTGTACCTTCCTCTCCTCTATTCTTTCCTCTCCTGCAGACCAGAGGAAATGCTCCAGGGAGTGTCCTCACCGCACATTCAATGGCTAAAGAAAAGTATTTTTAAAAGATGACATTTCTAACATGTCTTCACCCTTGGCACCACTAAGGAAATATTGGCTTCAGCTTGTCAAGATAATTGTGTCTGAACTCAAAAGCAGGTTGGTGTGTGTGTGTGTGTGTGTGTGTGTGTGTGTGTGTGTGTGTGTGTGTGTGTGTGTGTGTGTGTGTGTGTGTGTGTGTGTGTGTGTGTTTGTGTGTGAGGGGGGGTGCTTTTACTGAGCTGTTTTTGGCCTCCCAGACAGAGCTGTGAGCCAGCACGCTCTTCTGTAATGGCCTTCGTGCTTTCTTGACTGCCCTCGGCATTAGATGCAGACCTTTATTACCCTGTAGGAAAGCGGTTCATAACAGCCACGCTTCTCTCCTTTGAAAAACTTTATATTTCTTCTCTCCTATCACTTATTACTGAAGATCATCAAAGAGAGTTAAGGGCTGAACTCTTCCGGTCATGTTACATTTTTCAAATAAGCCAGGACCCAGGTCTGGCACATCTCCCACTGAGAAAAACAAAAAAAATAAAAAACAAAACACTATGCACATTTCTAGACCGAGATGGCAATTAAAACGTGTTTTTAGTCTGTTCAATAAGTAAAACTCTGGAGAATATTCTGAAACAGTGTTGCCTCACATTAATTAGAACTTGGGGAGAACTCGGGGGGGGGTGAGGTGTGAAGAGATCAATGACACCAAGTGACGTAGTCTCTGTAACCATGGGTTACTGCTGCTGCTGCTGTTATTTCTGTGTAACTATTTTTGTAAAAACATTAATAATCTCTGGTGTCTGCTGCTCTGTGAGTCATCAGAGGTGCTGCTTCTGCTGAAGAACTATGAAGCAGGAATCTTCTGGGAGAGTGATTAAGAACAGATCGTTAGACAGAACAGCTCACTAAAATTTCCTTGACATTTTAAAGGAAACAAAGGCTGCCTGGCATACAAAAGTAAAAACACAGCACAATAGGTGAGAGATTGACTAAACAGCTTGTGCCTATAAATGGAAACATGCTGAAATAAATAAGCACAATGTATGATGGCACAAGGGTGAAGTAAAAAAAAAAAACGTTTTGATTAGTTTTAAAGTAGCATTTGTGCATAAGCCACAATGTTTACACGCATCATAGGCACACATGGCGTATTAATTTGGGGGTTAATGATTTTTTTCCCCCCAATATTTATTATACAAGATACAGCATTTGGACACAGAAGTGTGATTTAACAGAGATTTTAAGAGTCAAAATGACAAATTCACTCACTTCTTTTACTAAGATGTCCTACACAGTTGAGTTATTTTAACTTGACCAAGTGCGGTTAACTTCTCATCACCAATCATGATTATGTACAGCTGATGTGTTTCTTTGCCTGTATAAAATATGTCTATTTGACAGAAGTCACTGGAAAATAAAATACTCAAAACAAACAACTCAGTGACATCTAAGAATGCCTGAGGATGTAAAAAGACCCCAACAATGTAACCTCGTATGAAGGGAATAACACCAGTGTCCCTGTCCACAGTAATCAGAGTTTTAAATCTTTACAGACTTCGACAGTGAGCACCAAGAAAGAAGCGCTAGCACCAAAATCAACACCTTCACGCTTGACTGAAATCGCAGCTGCTCACAAGGACAAACCCATTCTGGTGAATAGTTTTCTTATCCAGTGTTCTCAAACATACAATAATGATCATATTTGCAAGATAATTTGCCCCTCTATACAGTCAATAATTTAAAAAAGTCCACAATGTATCAACTTTGACCCATTCAGTGATTGCCACAACTACAAATTCACTACACTGTATACAGTTACTTTCAATGATTTAGTAAAAGCATTCCAATGAGGCCGGCTTGTCAGATTAATAATACCTATTCAAAATAACAACCTTAAACCAGATATTAACACATACCTTTATTAAGCCATCATTTCGGTTTAATTTTTTTTTTTTATTGGTCAATGTAATAATAATAACCTTAAATGTTGTGTTTCCATTAGCTGTAAGCAAAAAATCATCATAATTAACAGAAATAAAGGCTTGGAGGTACCAGTCTGTGTGTAACTAAACAAACTTTTCAGTAAAATTTCAATTTGTTGAATATGACTGTATAAACTTACCTCCAAGCCCATATTGCAGTCAAACAGTCAGATTCCTTGGAGATTATGTTCTAATATCCAGCCAGCATTTATTTTAAAGCTATAGTTGGTAATCCTGTTCAGAAACACTTTTTGTTACACTAGGTGAAATGGTACTTTCATCCTAACAGTGGTTAATGCATTATGTAATCAGTAAAAGGAGGTTGAAAGATTATATCACTGTGAAAGCTGCAGGCCTATAAAAATTCTGAGGACTGATCTTGCTCTCACCACCCTCCAGACCACTCAGATCTTCTGGTTCTGGTCTACTCTGCATACCCAGAACCAAACATGGAGAAGCAGCATTTAGTTCCTATGCTTCACAAATCTGAAACAAACTTCAAGAAAACTGCAAGTCAGCCAAAACACTGAGTTCCTTTAAATCAAGACTGAAAGCTCACCGGTTTAGAGTTGCTTTCAGCCCATAATAACAGGACCACTGATCAACCTATTTGATGTGTATTGATGTTTTCACTTGATACAATTTAATGTTTGTTACTGGTCTCACAACCAGTGACTGTTTTGATGCGTTTATGGTGTTTTTATGTTGGCGCAGTGGGTAGCGCTGTTGCCTTGCAGCAAGAAGGTTCAGGGTTCAAATCCAACCCTGGGTCTTTCTGCATGGAGTTTGCATGTTCTCCCTGTGCATGCGTGGGTTCTCTCTGGGTACTCCGTCTTCCTCCCACAGTCCAAAAACATGACTGTTAGGTTAATTGGCCTCTCTAAATTGTCCTTAGGTGTGAGTGTGTGCATGAATGGTTGTTTGTCCTTTTTGTCTCTGTGTTGCCCTGCGACAGACTGGCGACCTGTCCAGGGTGTACCCCGCCTCTCGCCCAGTGAATGCTGGAGATAGGCACCAGCAACCCCTGCGACCCCATGAGGGATTAATCGGGTCAGAAAATGGATGGATGGATGGATGGATGTTGTAAAGCACCTTGCTGTTGAAATGTGCCATACAAACTTGATTTGACTCAAGTTCTGGGGTATTACTTTATCTGTCTGTTGTCCCACATGCCAATCATTCTGACGTGCTCATGTAATGCCGGTGTTTGTGCTCATTCCTTGTTAGTTTCCACATGCTGGCTGCACATGCGCACTTCTAGTGTTTATGTATCCGGTTAGCTTAAGGGTTAGCTTCAGTGTTAGCCGTTCCTTGTGACTCAGCTGCTCTCACTGGATACTTTAAACATGGCTGAGAGTTACAAAAAGCAAACCGTGTAAGTTTATGAGAGGAAAAGGAAGGCCTCTGTAGAAAGAAATAAGACCAGAATGGATTTGGAAGATTTTTTTCACACGATCCCCCTGAAGAGCAGGTGAGATGGTCTTATTGTAGTCTTATATTAAAGACAGTTATGTGCAGTTATTCAAAAAGGGACTTTGTGAAATTTCTGGAAAAATCTCTGACTTTATCTTTAAGAGCCCCAGTTCTTTTTTTAGAAAACACAACAGTGAGCAAATAATTGGTGTTGGTTCTCTGTTTTCTCATCTTTGTCTAAACCAGGTAAATATCTACTGGGAAGCAGTAATTTTGTGAGTAGTTTAAACCTAAGCTCTGAGTGACCAACTGAGAAAGCTTACAAACAAGTTTGGATAAAGCTAATTTAGACCTGCATCCAGGGATTAACCAGAGGATACTGCAGTTCCTGCACTGGAGCAGTAAGTCTATTTAGCTGTTCATTTTGGGGTTGATAGAATAAAACAAATTAAAAACTTTGATATACGTGCTGCTGAGCACATCCTTGTTTCACTCTCTCGACGATCAAAGTCAAGGATTGACTGAAAAACCCAAAGTAGAGTTTTATCTTTCACAATTAGAGATCAAGACTAAAAAATAGCAACACCTCTTACCCTATCAGTGTCCTGAGCACATCCTAACATGAAAAGGATGACAGCGCATGATCACACACTTCAAAAGCTTTTTCCCTCCTCAAGACACCTCATTACATCTTCGTTAATCATAAAGTCTTAGTGATATATATCTCAGCAAAACTGTTTTCACTGAGAAAACTGTTTTCATTCAATTAGGGCAAGGCAAGTTTATTTTTTATAGCACATTTCAGTGACAAGAGAATTCAAAATGCTGTACATGAATAGAACATAAGAAAAGAAAAAAGAGAAAAATAGACTGCAGTGATAAAATAATGGCACTATTTACTTGAACTTGTGTTCCTGTTGACATCTGAAATTTAGACACTATCAACAATTGTTTCTAAAGATCTCCCTTTGAAGAGATCTTGTCTGTATTTGTATTATTTAGTGCAGAGCATATTGTGCTCAACCTAGTACATGTTGTGTCTGTAATGATTAGGGCTCACACTCAGTCCAACAGACATCTCAAATGAACAATAACACATTTTAACCTGGACACTCATAATATCTCCTCTGGCTGAACTGAATGTATAAACAGAGTAAGTTTTGAAATATTTATCAGACAGGTCCTTGATACGTGATAATTCAACAGACGCCTCATGGCGGATGGTTATTCTGGATGGTTCAGATCAGGTACTCATCCGACACAATCCTCCACTTCACAGAGGTTGAGGCTCTGTTCTGTTCAAGGGTTTATTTGTAGCCATTCTCTAGGGACTAATTGCATTACAGACTTAAATATGCACAGTCTAAAATATCATGTGCAATGACAGCAAATATGGCAATTTTTGGTACAAAGATGGCTGTTCAGTTCAAAACTATTTAAAGTTGCAAAAGAATGTCCGCATGGAAATTTATCACAAATACACACACACACACACACACACACACACACACACACACACACACACACACACACACACACACACACACACACACACACACACACTTAGATCTATAAGTGCATGTTAGCTAGTTTTATTCATGGCACAACATGCTTATGTATATTTGGGATCTTTGTCCGTTGGAACAACCAGTTATATACAGGTTTCAATCACCTGATGCAATCTGTTGACCGCAGATACAAGGCATTTAGGAATAACTGGAGAACAACCACAGCACAAGTTTAGCATGAGTGAGAGAAAACCCATTTTAGGGCGTCTCTGGCATAATAAGTTAAGTGGGGCACAAAAACTCACCACCTATTAGCAGCAACTAATTTTTTGTGATGCATACAACCTGACTTTGAACAATTTTAAATTAAACAGATAAGTTAGCATAAACCAACATACAAGAAGATACATTTTATATAAGCTCAATGCAATTTCATTTTATATATATAAAATTACAAATAAAGGCTCACTCATATTGTTCATTTATTGAAAAGAAAAGATGCATATCAATCATTCAATAAGCAGGCGAGGACACCCAACACTAGAGTAATATTTGCTTTTGTTTCCATTTTCCTATTTTGTTTAAATTTTGTCTACCACATTTTATTCCAACGTTTTTTTTTAATATTTGCTTTTATTCTGTTTTTTATTTTCCAATGTTTTAATCATGTAAAGCACTTTGAAATGTGCTATACAAATAAATTTGCCTTCCCTAGATGGTCGCACACTATCCGGCAGAACGTAAACGCAACGTGTGCGTTTCCAGCATTTTGATTGGACGATCCAAGCTTGGGGCCACAGGATTTGTGAATGTTTGGAGGAGTCCAGGTGAAACTTTAAAAACCTAGGAACATCGTACCAACTGTTCGGTATAGTGGTGGTACCATTGATCCGTAGGACTACTTGGCCACCGCTGGTACTGTTGCACTGCAGAAGGTGGGTAGAACAATTGAGGAGGATTGAATCTGGATTCTTACACTTCTCCTCAAAAGCTGGATGACTGAAACCTGGACACAGGTTCTAACAGAACAATGATCTTTGTTTAATCCAATATTAGCAAGGTTGCGTGTATATATATTTGAGTCACTAAAATTAAACCTTTGTACAATGAAGGTTACAACACCTGGTTGGAAAGAGGGTCGGAAACACAGCAACCACAATATTTTGAAAGTCTTGGAAACAATGAAAAATAACTTACTTTGTCTTCAAAAATTATTTGAGGCTCCACAAAATGTGGTGGAGAAAGGTAGCTTTATGTTGTGCTAATTTAAAGAATCAAATAAACCAAAACAGGGCCTAACTAACCCCTTTTTTAAGAGAAACTGAAACAACAAAAACACTAATATCCCTATAAAAAAAAGGGCCACCAAAATATTATGTGGATGGCACTAACTACTCTACGTAATTAGTTTCCAACAAGAAAGCAAAATACATGTGAATTTATACGGGCAATCCCCAAACTTACATAGTCATCTGACTCCCACCACAAAGCTTTAACAAAAGGAAAGCTTCAGAGCAGCAACACAAGAGTACCAAACAGTCATCAGCAGTGAGGAGGAGGAGAGCGATGGTGCCAGCTAAAGGTAAGCTCCCTTTAAAGGACAGCCCTGAATCCTTGTTAAGCCTTTTTAAATTCTTCTACATCTAATCAGAGCTGAAGATTCCAGCGTGAAACCAGCCTGTGTTCTGTCCACCTAAAGCGAGCCAGAAAACATTAACGCAGTGTCTGCAAGACAAATACCAACCACAATAAATTAAAAATGGAAAAGCAAACTTTTGTTTTTACAACTCATTAAAGTTCTCTGCTGTATCACCATTAACCCTGACAAAATAATAGTTTCTAAGAAATGAATGAAACATCCAAATTGATCAGATTGTCTTATTTTCTGATCACAACAAAAGTAGAAATCAATCACAAAGACAGCACGGAGTGTGATAGTTTTTACTATGTTTTCGTGGAAGCTTTCAACAAAGTTCAGATAGTATCTGCTCTTGTGATTTAACTTTCTATCCCTTCACATGTAGTAGCCTATACTTAAATTTCTTTCAGATAAATTAGTGCTCAAAATAAGTCCTTTTAGACTGTCCTGAAAATCAGACACCACTAACATTTTCTAAGCAGAGGTTGTGCTTCATACAGTACAACTCGAAGGTCAGCTGCAGTGTTTCGCAGTTGTGTCCATGCATGCAAAAGCAGATATTTAATAAATATTCAACTAGTAGACCAAGTAGCTGATGTAATGATCAGAGAAAGGGGATCTTGGCTGTGCTTGTTGTGCTCTGTTCTATCATCCTCTGATTAAGACAGATAAGGAGCTAAGAGTCCTGGCTTTTCTCTTAAGCTGCAAACTTTTGCAGGGTTGGTGAGACCTCCCACATGGGTGAAAAGCTCACTGTGTGTTCATGTTTCTATAAAATCCCATGTTCTGGGTATATTAAAGACATCCTCCATATCACGGTGTTTAGCCTGTCAGAAATTGGTACTGGGACTGGAATAGGGGGCCATGCATGCAGCACCAAGAACAGACTTGTCAGCTACGTGTTTTGTGTTAAACTGTGTGATAAAGGCATAGATGTATGCAGTAACTTCAGTTTAGTTCAACAGTCAACATCTCAAAAACAAAGGAGATTTGTCTGTGTTTTCAGTTGTTTGATACTATCATCATTTACTTAAACTCCTTTAGTGGAGTCATAAACACCTTGTCTTTTGGAAATGTACAGGAGATGCTCTCTGTGGTTAAACATTTAAAAATGGCCTTTACCAGAATGCTAGCTCAGTAGGAGAGCTTACTAGAACAGTTAATGAAGACAAATCATCAGTGGTGAACTGTCTCAGATAAAGTGCAGCCAGACTGTAAAGCTCTTCATACCCAATAACATCCATAGAATTAAACTTTTGGTTAAAAGAAACACGATATCCAACATGTTTAATCTTTTAACAGCTGCCAAGTAAAACCTATGAATGTTAATATTCCCCAGTATTGGAGTTCTGAGATTTTAGTCATTCAGCTGCTGTGCCTGAACAACAACTTACATGTTTTTTTCTGTTACTTTGAACACGTGGAAAGCTCAAAGTGGTCTATCGATGCACAAAAATGGAAATAGTATGTAGTTAGTGTGAATGATACAGGTGATTTCTGATATAAAAAAAGATATATCTGTTTAATGTGTTGTTAGGAGCCCATGGCTAATTTGTACCCGCGGGCCACAGGAATTAGAATCCACCTATGGACAGTGCCATACAAAGGTATACGTACATGTATGCATAATGTTTTTGACATTGCATCACATTATGACCATAAACTTCAATGTTGTTGTTTTTTTTTTTGTTTGTTTGTTTTTTTTTGGGGGGGGGGGGGTAATAAGTCATAGCGCAACACAAGTGAAGCATCATTGTCATTGCAGTGCAATGATATGATGTATCATTGCCCTGAAATTAAATCAAGTTAACTTGAACTTCTGAGTCAGTTCAAGTTACTGCCTCGAAAACAGCCATGCATGTACACACTTCGAAGGAAACCTGGAGGGTACCTGGAGAGAAACCATGCCTGAACATGGAGAACATGCACAAAGACCTCAGACCAGAATTCAAACCCAAGGCAAGGCAACATGATGCCCATCCATGCCTGTCCCTTGGGGGTCTTTAGGGGTGCCGGTGCCTATCTGTAGCTGTCAATGGGCGAGAGAAGGGGTACACCCTGGGCAGGTCGCCAGTCCATCGCAGGGCAACACATAATCAGACAGCCATTCTCACACACTCACACCTAAGGAGAATTTAACCTAACAGTCATGTTTTTGGAGAATGGGAGGAAGCCGGAGTACCCGGAGAGAACCCATGCATGCACAGCTAGAACATGCAAACTCCATGCAGAAAGACCCAGGGCAAGGGTAGGACTCAAACCCAGAACCTTCTTGCTGCATGGTAATGAAAATTCCAGTATTTCAAAGACTAAAATAAAAAAATGTAAAAATTAACCAAATCATTATAAAATTACAACTTCTCACAGAACAAACACACATTTCCAAATCAAACTTTTTCCAAACATAAAGACCAGCAACTACGGTGTGTACAGACAATGATTCTCACTTTAATGTAAACTGTAAGTCTCTGCTTGTTCTTCATTCAGTGAAATAACGTGAGGTAGGTAGAGTAACCATAAATTGCATTAAAAGGAGCCTTAAGCCATATGTCACCACTAAGTGGTGCTTGAGCGCTAGACCAAAAGATGTACAACAAGCCACGCCTCTCTCTACCTCCATTCCAGCTGCAACCTGGCCCAGACTTTCCCACCCCTTCACACCTGTTGCCTCGTAAAGCGCATATTTGCAAAGGAGAAATCCACAGCGTACCAGCATCAACTTTCGGAGGAAAATTTCAAGTGGAGAAGTAAGTATTTCATAACTTTATAATGCTATTAGCAAGAGAACATTTTGATCTGCTGGGGTGCTCTTCGCCATATTGCTCCAACGCTGCGCTGCTCTGACAGGCATTTTAAGCCCTGAGTGGCAGCTGTTCACATACACGTTTATGCACGGCCGGCCCGGCTATGTAAACAAGAGACTGGAGAACAACACAGAAAGATAATGTGTGATGCCTGAAATTTTACCTTTAGTTCTTCACATTACTGTTTCTTAGTTCTTACTATCTAAAACAATGACATTTGGCTTATTACTCCTTTAAAGGTAGAGTCAGCCATTTTTGCGGAAATGCAATAATAAATTTGACATTGACATTGTGTAAAAAAGATTTCCCAAATCCACTTTGGTCTTATTTCTTTCTACTGAGGCCTTCCTTTTCCTCTCATAAACTTGTACACTTTGCTTCTTGCAACTCTCAGCCAAGTTTAAAGTATACAATGAACGGTTAACACCGAAGCTAACCTCTTTGCTAAACGCTAAGCTAACCGAATTTTTACAGGCCTGCTGCTCTCACAGAGATCAACATTTTTTAACCTCCTTTTTCTGAACACACAATGTAATGTCGGGCGACGGTGGCACAGAGGTTAGGGGGTTCGTCTTGCAATTGGTGGGTTGCCGGTTCGATCCCCTGCTCTGACTGTCTCCGTAGTTATGTCCTTGGGCAAGACACTTCACCCGCATTGCCTGCTGGCGGTGGTCAGAGGGCCCGGTGGTGCCATTGTATGGCAGCCTTGCTTCTGTCAGTCTGCCCCAGGGCAGCTGTAGCTACAAACATAGCTCACCACCGTCAGGGTGTGAATGGGTGAATGACTAAGACTGTAGTGTAAAGCGCTTTGGAGGTTGTCAAGACTAGTTAAAAGCACTATACAAGTACATGCCATTTACCATTTATTGACTACTGTCAAAATGGAAGGACTATTTCATATATTTCATGTATAAAAAAAAGTGTTTCTGAACAGGATTACCAGCCGTAACGTTAAGTAGGGTTAAAAAGTATGGTGATGTAAAACTTCCTAGAAGAACATAGTTTTTCAAAAAGTTATTAAAGTAAAAGTAAATAAATAAATAAATAGTTACCACCCACCTCTGAGTTGTTGTATTTTGAAGTTGCTAAGGGGCATTCATTTGCTGAATTATATATATATGTAACTTAATAAAGCATCAGCTGCAGGCCTCAATCTTGCAAAGACACTCACAGAGTCTCTGATGCATATGTTTGCACAGCAAATATATAGTCCTCTATACAGGTATTTAAGTTGTTCTTCTCTGCAAACTAAAACTTGTTTACATTGACATTTGGGAATAAAAGATAGGTGAACAAAAACATCTGGCTTCTTTGTTTAGTCACTTTTAGAGCTTGTTGAAAGGTTTCTCCAAGAGCAGCCATGCAGAAAAAGTCCAGATGTATGACAAACCCATGAGAAAAAAACATTTTATCCACTTGTGATTTTTAATTTTAATTTGGTCCAGTTTGACAAGTTTACCATTTCTTATTTGCATGTCCAGTTAATTAGATATTGGACACACTTTGCTGAGCACAATGTCAGTACTATTAAAACAAACCAAAGGGCTTTTATAAGGGTTTTTCAAATAATCTGGTGTCTTTGATCATTTTCAAGTCAAAGCCTAACATACTTTGACTGGTAAAACTTGAATTGGATTAAGCTACAATGTTTTTTGTTTTAAGTTTTGTCATAAAAAAAAACAGTTGGAGTTTTGTTAAAACTTTTATTTTATTTGTGAAAACAATAATATTTATGATTTTTTTTTGGTAGTGGGGCGTACTTGGATTGAAGCAAGATGGAAATTGAATTATATAAACTTCACAAACAAAGGTTCAATTATTCTAAATTGTTATCAATTTGTTTAAAATCCAGATTTAATTTATTTAATGTCTGTGAAAACTAAAGATCCCACAAACAAACTCTAGCTCTCTTTGTCACAGATTTGCTCTTCTGAGGGCAAGGGATGATGAGCCAGGTTGAAATGCTGTACAGTGAAGCCCGCCCTCCGTGGGTTAGCTGTGTCAGGACTGCAGCAGTTTCTCCCTCAGGTGATTCTCAGGCATCAAAGATGTTGCCATGCTGTCATAAAAAATTAAGTTTTTTTGTTTTCTGTGATGTTATCTCTACACACACTCTGTAACATGAAATCAGTGTGTTGCTCCTCTTAAACTCAACGATGACGTTCTTTGTGGCATTGACAGGTAGTTTTGTAAACTTTATATTAAATAGGCCCACCTATTCACAGTTATATAGCCCTGATTCTTTATCTAAACTTTCTTTGTCTGGGATGTATAAAAAGGTGTGAATACAATAAACTTAAACTTTTTGCATGTGAAGTCAGACCTACTAAAATTATGCTGTAGATTTTGTCTGCTTTCATGGAAGACTGCATGACCAAAATATCTAGTTTCATAAGGCTTTCAATCAGTGACAGAAATGTCATATTAAATCACAAAACACATAAAACACTCAAGTTAGAGGTTATTTATTCAGCTGTTGCTCTTTGAAGACAGATGACCACGATGTCTTATTTTCCAGCAGGAGCCTTGAAAAGCAAGACTGTTTTCCTGCCGGTTAAGCTGGCCTTGGGCTTCCTCGGGCAATTGCCTGTGCTTTCTGTTTCCATTCTGTGCAGGTGATGTATATTAAATGGCGTAGGTCTTCATAAGTGTCATTGTCTCACTGGCCTGATGAAGACTTATAAGTGCACTCCTTTCACCAGCTTCGACTATGTATTTTATCACTGCAGGGCTGCTTGAAGTACAGGGCTCTAGAAGCAAGAGGGGAATAGACGGACAGACAGAAAGAAAAATGTGTGTTTTTTATATATATATATATATATATATATATATATATATATATATATATATATATATATTGTTTAAAAGTGTTTGGGTTCAAGGCCAGTCCATGAACACAAGCTTGTGCATATTCAGCAGGAAAAATTATTACTTGAGGGACTTGGGCATCTGAAAGGTCACGGAGGCATGCTGTCTGCTTTGTTATTTGCACAGCACAAGTGGGAAGGGAGAGATGTTCTGCTTATTTCACTTTACTTGGGTAAATGTCTTCTGTACTTTGCATACAAACATGATTACACGCTTGATTATTGGAGCACTAAGTCTTTTCACACTGAGAAACCAGTATAAACTGTTGAACAGCAGAGCATTCATGTCACACAGTTCCTTGCAAAAGTGTTGTTTTTTACATTCCAACCTCTAAATTAAATGTATTTTAATCTATTTGTATATGTGATGGATCTGCACATCATAGTCCAAATACGTGAGGTAAAATTATGTATATATATATATATATATATATATATATATATATATATATATATATATATATATATATATATATATATATATATATATTATTTGAGCATTCAGTTTTCATAGACTGCTGTCTGCATTTGAGTTCTTCACAAACTTACAAACAAAATAACTGGATAGGATTTTTAAGTAAATATTATGCTGAAGCTACTAGATTGTAAATTAGTATGGCTACATGCCTTAAGGCAGGAGTGTCAAACTCTAGTCCTCAAGGACTGCGGTTCTGCAACTTTTATATCTCTCCCTGGTCCAACACACTAGAGTCAAATTATCAGGTCATTACCAGGACTCTGAAGACCTTAACTGCATATGGAGGAGCAAATTCAGTCATTTGATTCAGGTGTGCTGGACCAGGGACACATCTAAAAGTTTCAGCATACTGGTCCTCCAGGACTGGAGTTTAACAACCCTGCTATAAGGTGTCATTGGGTAGGGAAAATTAAATCACTTTTCCCTTTAAGGGGTCGCAACATCAAGTTATCTGTACCCATCTAACCCTGCCCTCTGCATGTTCGTCTCTCACACTTCATGTCTTTTTTGACTTTATTCATTAATCTGCTCTTTGGTCTCTATAGTCCATGGAGATTCCTGTCAAAACTTATCTGTTAACCTGTTCATAACCACAGTAAACAAGAAGGGTTTCATAGCCAGTCCTTGGTGCATTCCTACTTCCACTTCAAACTTCTCTGCTACACCTACAGCACACCTCGCCACTGCCTTACAGCTCTCATACATGTTCTACAACTTCAGACTTCCTCGTACAACACCACTGCTCCTCTCTAAGCACCCTATCCAATGCAGCTCCCTCTGAACCCTTTCTGTACTTTTCCATCAAGTAGTACGTTTTCTTGATATGAAACGATAGTGCTGCTCACAGATGCTCACTTCTGCCCTCAGTCTAGCTTTCACTACGCTTTACCATAACTTCATCGTATGACTCATCATCTGTATTTGTCTGTGGATGCCCCAACTCTGCACATCTCCTTTGTTCTCGAAGATTGCCACCAGCACATTTCTCCTTCATACCTCAAACATGTTCCTGCGCTCTTAGATCACATTGAACAGCATGGACAAAAACTCTACTGTTGTCTCTCCTGGACACTTCCATACCTCTGCAATCTTATTAATCTGTGCTACTTCCTGATCCACAATGGTCATTTCCTGCTTTTTGTTCTCTCCCATTTTCCTCATTCATCAACACTTCAAACTATTCATTTTTCTATTCATATCACACCTTTTGCAACAGTACATTTCCATCTTGTTCCTTAATCACCCTAACTTTCTGAACATCCTAGCCATCTCTGTCTGTCTGTCTATCCAACCTGTACAAATCTTTCTCTCCCTCCTTACTGTTCAACCTATCATGCAAATCATTGTATTCCTTTTGTTTAGCTTTAGCTATCTCCACCCTGGCTTTACGCTCCATCTGCGTCTACTCCTGGTGACTCTCTTCAGCCCTCACAGTGTCACACTTCTTAGCTGATCCCTTTCTCTGAAGACACTCCTGCACCTCCTCGTTCCACCACCAAGTCTCCTTGTCAACTTTGAAATGTGAACGGTAACTTCTGGATTTTGGACGAAAACGTTGGACAAAAGAAATATAAAATATGCAAGAAATGGTGTATGCATATTATATAAAAGAATCAGAATTTATTTCAAGCCTTTTGTAAACATATTTTCCAAAAGTGTCAATAATAGCAGAATTTACTTAATTTTCAGAAGATTAATGTCTGTCATGGGACATTTTTCTGTAAATAACTTGCCTTAGGTGCATGTGTACCATTTTTCATGTCATGCTTTTACTGGATTTGGGTTTTACTTTTATTTAACAATTTATAGCATCTGATGTATTGAACCACATTTCTGTACAATATGGTATGTAATTCTATCCCACTGTGCAAAATCATTTTATCATCATCATGGTCTTTGGCACTCCGGAAATACATTTTATTGAGTTTTGTGAGGAAGCTTCATCTTCTCTGATGTACGGAAACAAAAGTTCTCTGAGCAAGCACATTATCACACAGTCTGAGCCGGTTCTGAGGAGAGACAAAGCCAAATTTCTCGGCCCAGTGACTGTAAATAAATGTGTCTTAGGGATCAATACATGCACTGTTTCACTGTGACGTTGTTTGTTTATTTTTGCTGCAGCACTCTGCTAATTTTCTCTGTCAAGCACTTTTGATATCATACTTACTACGGTAATCATCTATTACTTTGGAGTGAGATGATTTACAGATTGAAACCCAGAACATCCTGAAATCATCATTCTACAACCCCATGTTTTTTTTAGTTTTTTTTTTTTTTTAGATTTTATCTGTTTTAAATAGAGTGCAATCACAAAAGTATTCATACCCCTTGATCTTCAAATGTCAAATTTAGGAAAAAAACGTAAATGTCCTTTATTAGAATTGTATTCAGGAGATTCACACATAGTAGTGCATAATGTCAAGTGGAAGGGCAATCATAGACGCTTTATGAAAATCAGAAAACTGCAGTGTCTATGTGTATTCAGGCCCAACCAAACTCCTTCAGATGTCATCCAGATAATAGCCAGAGTCCTGTGTGTAATTTAATCTCAATATAAATACAGCTTTCTGTGAAGGCCTTAAGAGGCTTGTTGGAGAACAACAGTCAACAAATAGCATAATGAATGATATTTGTTGTGTTCTCTATAGATTGGGCTTTTATGTCAGAGTGGCAGGGGAAATAAATCTAAATCTATGGTTGAAAAAAGTCATATGAAATCATTTGACCATTTAGAGGACACAGCCAAATATGTGGGAGAGAGTGTTTTGGTCAGACTAAATTTGATCTCTATGCCCTGAACACAAAATGTCTGTGGAGAAGACTGACATTGCACATCATCCTGAACACACCACCCACATTTAGTGTGTTGGTGAAGAAAGCAGCTTGTCAGACTGGAATGGACAATGCATGAAGCTAAATATGGGGAAGCACTGGAAGAAAACCTTTTAAGAGGCTAATAAATCTGAGACAAGTCATTTTACAAACTTCAGATGGCATGATTCTCTGTTTACTATGAAACAGTAGATAGCTTAGAATAAAAGGACATTTCCCAAAGATATATATAAAAGTGTACAATGAACATTAAACCCAAATTCATAAAAGTTCAGTCGGCTTAAGTTTTTTCAACAGCTAATGTAGAAAGATGAAGAATTTGAAAACACTGCTTTGCATATAAACTTGTAAAGTCAAACTTTAAGGTGACACAAGCAGTAAGGATGCCTTTCAAGGCCAATGTTTATGGCAGAGATGCATCTTCTCAGATAGGCTACACCCAGTAGTGTACTGCACTGAAAAATGTAAGAAAGTGTCTCAAGGCCTTTAGTACGTTGTAAATCTGACAAGTAGCAGACTGCACAGCCGTTTGACCCTTGGAGCAGTTTGATGAGAAGGTGCTGTGCACGGTTTGATCCGGGGAATAGAGACACACGCTGCGTCAACTTGATGTAGTGCGTTATATGAGAAGTCCAATGTGAGGTCGTCTCACTTGCACTCACGCTAAGTCAATATAGATGGAGGAGGGGACGTTCTGTGACATCTTGGCCGCATGTCCTTCAGCATTGTTTTCAAGCTGACCGTGCCATCTGTCACCATGGAAAAAAAAAAAAAAACTGGTGCAGCTCAGTGAGGAAAACACTGTTGCCTGTCACCAACAAGTCTGAAATCCTGTGGGGAAAATCAACTATTGCTGACCCAAAAGTTTGACACGTTTTGCACTTGAGCAAAAGTGCATGGCTGTTAGACTCACTTCTTCCAACAAACTTTGCAGGTTACACTTATTCTCTGTTGTAGCGGACTATTTTGGCCTTTCGGAAATGTCAAAGCATAGGGGGGATAAACCCATTTACATGTCCCCTGGCCTCACAAGGTAACTGTTGACTTTGACTTGACAGGGTCAGCCTCTTTTAGATTTTCCTTCTCTTGGGACATCATTAAATTTCGGTTTTCAGCACCTGAGCCTCTTTTAGAAATCTGACCACGTTCTGCCTTATCTCCCTGAGCCTTAATGTGATGTCCTCTTTCCACTGCCGTGCTTAATTTTTTTTTTAACATACAATTTTCCTCTTTCCTCAAACACATTGATGCCATGAGTCTGCTCAGCTTGTGTTTAGAGGTCTTTAAGAGTAGTCATTGTAAGATGGCTGCAGTGCACCTGAGAAAAGTTGCAGTAAAAATGATGATAATAATAAAGTACTCTGCCCCAAATGTAAGAGTTAAAACTGGTGAACAATAAGAGTCTTTGACCGAAGCACAAAACACAAGCTCACAGAAACACAGACATACTGTGTCAGCAGCACAGTCCAAATTAAAAGCAAAGGATATTTATATACATAGGAAAACAGATAAAAATGCAGAGTCAGTAGTTAAGAAGTTGAGAAGCGCTAAGCTGTTTTTTCTTATGTGTCTTTAAAGATACTGATAGAGCTGCAGCTCTTGATGTCGTCTGCTGAGACTGTCCACTGAACTATAGCATTAACTGAGAATGCTGAATGCTGCTAAAACGCAGTGCAGTAAAAAGTTAGGGGACAATCTCTATGAAGAGACATTCTTGGAACGTTTATTCCCTCAAGTTCTCTGAAAGAAAGTAAAACAAGGACAAAACAAACTGTTTTTTGCACCTCAAACAGTTTTCTTTTATTGTATGAAATTAGAAATGATTCAGTTCCTTTATAGTGTTTCTACTTCATTTGTTTTTTAATACGTTGTTTTTTTCTGCATGCCTCCCTATGTCTCTGTGACAGTGCTGCAATGGATCTCTTATTATTCTTATATTGAGTCTTAATGTATGGGGACTATAACATGAGTATAAGGACTCGACTCCCACTGTGTAATTAAAGAGTATTTTTATCCTTATATGTCATAGAAGCACAGCAAACACAGTGCTTTGCAAACATATATTCACATTCATTGAAACATTTAAATATTTTTCTCTCATTACAAGCATGCTGTGAAAAGTATTTGTTGGAATTCTATAGCACTGAAATGCTAATGGGAAATGGATACCTGGTTTTAAAAGTTTTTTGTTTTTTTTTAAACAAAAAAAAATATGAAAAGTGTGTCATGCACAGAAATGAAGCCCTTTTCACTCCACAGCTCAGGTCGGAGAATCAGCTGACTAAAGAGCTGTTAGACATGCACTAAGAATTGCAAAAAGAAAAGTAATTGTTGAACGAATGATGTTTACAGTTGCCACGAGCCGTTAACATTGGACACACCATGCAAAACCCACTTTTATATGCCTTAAATACATTTTGTTCTTTACTCTGAGTCTCTAGGAATGGAGAAAAGTGGGATGTAGTTTCTCCAGGTGCGGCGCAGATATCTTTATATTCTGTTTGGGTCATTTTTCAATCCATTCAGTTTTCTCTGTTCTCTGTTATGTTTTTTTTAACAATTACATCATAGTTTTTGCTGCAGAGCTGCTAAACAAGTTTATGCACCAATTTCACAAATCTGCAAATCTGAATTTTATGCAAATTCGTAATAAAGTGGGCTTATTAGCTCAATGTGTCCAATCTTTGGACATAATGAACAAACAGATGAGAATGATACGATCACCATCCACAAACCTTTTAATACTACATCCAGTCGGGTGGTTCAGCTTAGTATTCAGTCAGTACAATTAAGCCAGGTGTCTCGAGTGTACTTGCCCTTAGAAAGACCTTTGAATTTTAAATTAGCTTGGACAAGCAAATCTATCAGAAGTGTTGACATTTCCCTGGACAGCAATGTACTCATCAATCAATGTGTTTATTGACTTATTGTGACAGCTGACAACTTTCTATGTGCTGTCATTGTTGCGCAGCATTAATGTTGGAGCCGTTGACCTTAGCCAGGCTAAGAATATCAGCAGAGCATCTGTGTATAACAATTCCAGCATATAATATAAAAATAAATAAATAAAAACAAGGGAGTCTTGATACCTGAAGTTTTCTCTTCTATGGACTAATTGCAGAAAACACGAGGGCTCACAAACCAATAAGCTGCACTTCTGAAAGATCTGTGAGAAAATTTGTTGACAAGAAAATTATTGATCATGTATGTCATGTTAATGGAAGAGTGGCAAGAAGAAGGAAATAAATCTTTATTTCCTATTGCAATTGTACATTCCAATGAAATCTGTCTTCTGCATTTTAGCACCTGGGGAGCAATCTGGGGCTAAGGGTCTTGCTCAGGGACCCACAGTGGCAGTCTGCAGGGATTGAACCAGGTACTTGCAACTTTTACAGAGTGCAAGCACACTGCTCTATCCACTAGGCCATCCACCCCATCATAAGAAGTTAAATGTAAAGTTTGTCACAAGCATATAAATAAATGGCAAAAATGCAGAACAAACCCCTCTCATCAGATCAGAGACCAAAACTGGCCTACTTGCAAAACGCTGTTGTGGCTGGGGTTAGGCTGACTATTCTCTCCAAAAGCTGGTCTTTATGGAAGATTGGCAAGAAAGAAAGGAAGTCAGAAGAAGTTATTTATTGGACACACCACTCATGTGGAAGAATGTACTCTGGTCATGAGACCAAAAAGTTAGCTTTTCGCCCTACAGGCAAATCACTGGAGATGGAGGAAGATAAATAAAGGGCAAACCATGCTGCAAAAGAATTGTGACTGGGGTCCAGGTGAACCTTTCAGCAGAATGATCACCCTAAACAAGCAACTTGATCTAAGAGGGTATGGCTTCGATTAAGGCATTTCCATGTGTTAAAATGGTCATGTGAATGTCCAGTCCAAAACTGAGTTGACTGGAAAGAAGATGACTTGAAATTTGCTTCCCACAGATCCAAATTAAATATGTTGACTTTGTTTAAAGGTGCATAGTCACGTTATATGCTTATAAAAAAAGACAGAAAACCTTATGATCACTTCAATCTTGATAGTGTTTTCATAGTCCTTTTTGAGGCTAGATAAGAATCCAGCGCCGGGCGCGATGAACAGATTCAAACAGACGTGGCACCATCTACCGACAGTGTCGCAGAACTATAATAATGCTGGTTTGCTTGGATAATAAATCACTTGTAAATAATGCCGTACAGAGCCTGACCATCTGCAATGCCTTGTAGTAAAGCAGCAGCTCAGCAGCACTGATCTACAGCAACTTCAAGAGCCTCATATCAGAACATTTACTCATGTCAATCAACTCTACAGTCACATCTGAGCAATCGGCAGGTCTGGCGTCCGCTTCGGTGAACACCAACATTGATTCTGTATTCCTTGTGACATTCCAGGTTTTTCCCTCTTGGAATCTTTTTTTTTTTTTTTTCGTTTTATTTTTTCTCTAGATTTTGGACCATTCTTCGTTGTTTCACCTGGAGATGCTAATTGCCGTTAGCCGCTTCTTTGTTTTAACCACTGCTGCACATGCACAGTGTTGTACTTTGTCTGTTAATAAAAATAAATACCAAAGGCTTTGTTTACTAACAAATTGAGCAAAAGTCTAAAACGCCAAAATAATAGCTAATTTGCCAGCAGGATGTGATAATCTTTCATAAAAACTTTGTTTGCAACCAGAGTGAGCTACGGACATATTCATTTAAAAAAGTCAAATAATGTGGCTATGCACCTTTAAGGGCTGTAAATATACTGTTGACAGAGAAAACCAAGGTCAGCTTAGCATTTTATAAACTGAAAAACGCAGCTACTATTTCGGTTTTCTGTGTTGGATCCATATTAAACTGACAGGGTTTGTTCATGTTCTCTGTAGTGCAGCAGTCTGAGACTGAGCATCCTCTGCTTGTTCTCAGATTTAACAAAAGAAGCCTACGAAAGTTTAGCATATGAGCTTTACTTACCTTTTAACCTCATGTTGTGCTTCATGCCGTTGCCTCAGTTTAGAAAATGCAAGTGTTGATTTTATGTAACACTGTGTCTTCAAGCATACCACCACTCCCAGAATGGGCTTTTTTTAATGCTGAGTGAGGAAGTGGCCTGTCAGCAGAGCACCTGGAATGTGAAAAATGTGTTTCATGCATTGTAAGCCATACCAGCAGGCCTTGAACATCTTAATGTGCATAACCCACATTTGTCTGCTAATTTTCTCTGTACCATGGTGGCTTCCAGATATACATTCAATCTCAAACAATAACCTAAAGAATTAAAATGAAAAAAAGAAACATGTTGGGTATAATTTGCTGTTTTGAGGTATAGTTTTCTAAAAATAGCCTACTGTGTGTGCCGTCAGCATTTGTTCTTCGGTATACTTATCCTGACACAGATAAGGCAACCAAACAGCCTCTCCACAGCTTCCAAGATTTTCTTCTGCTTTTCAACCAAGCCAAGATATGATTTTGTGCTGAATTGTGTACCCACTGAGAGGATTATTCCAAACAAAACACCACAGGCTCGCCTAGATAATTATTTTAGCCAATCTGTTGCAGTGTTGTGTGTCCAGAGCCATCTGCTGTGTTAGAAATGCAAGTACTGACCACAGAGTTAAGTCTATCATTGCAGTCTTGTCTCAGGGTCTAATGGATCTTTTAAAATGCTCTGATACTCTTGCATTTGTTCTGTTTTTTTTGTGGAAAGTGCTGAAATTGGAATTCTTTCTGTCCCTTATGCATTTGTGATGGTTTCACCATTGACAATTATACAGGAAAAAAGCATGTTGCCATACAGGGTTTTCATAACTCTTCCTCTTAATTTCTGAGAAATTACGCCCAGAATTTGATGACTTTGAGCTAGTTGAAAAAGCTGGAATGACATGGAAAACCAGGTAGAGCTGAAGGAGAATAGTGGACACAGATGGACTGCCATGCTCTATGAAAAGGTCAGAAGGCAGTCATGTGCTCACTCTGAGGGATAGTACATGACAAGAGGACAAAGCCAGTGACCCAATACTTACAGAGTGTCCTGACACGCTACATTCTGCTCAGCACACTTTTAATAGGACCTATATGCTGTCTGATCTATTGTTTCTGTTCAGCAAAGTATTTATTTAAGAAACTTCATCAAATTGCTATGGCAATACTGCTTTAGTAAGCAAATTAGAGTATTTTTACAAAAATGTCTGTGCATGAAAGGAAAAAATGTGAGCACGAGGCAGCTGAGATTACGGTGAAACGTTGCAGAACACTCATGGTGGCATTTCTGGAAAACGAAACTTTGACATCAATAGGTAGTGATGGCAAACTACCCTGTTCCAATTTAAATTCATAAAGTGTGGATTTATTATCCTATTTATCCTTTAATTAGGAGGAAGTCAGGAGAAATTTAGTCTTGGACCAGTTGCTTGAGAACCTGACAAACCAGCCCCCATCCAGGTATTGTCCACTAATTGAATTATGTGTGCTTGCAGAGAATTAAAGGAAAGTTCATGTGACTCAGATCTGGTGGTTAACAAGTCCAAGCAGAAGCAAATTATCAATTGCAAGCACACATGAGAAATGTGAACAGTTATTCATTACACACTTTCTGCAGACATCAACAGATGCTTATTTATTTATTTATTAACTTTTTTGATAGGGGGCAAAAAAAGTATAAACCATGTAACTTTATCCTCACACCAACCAGTTGTGTCATAATCTAGCGGTAGGGCTTTCAACAAGAAATGTTTTTGTGGGTGGGGAAAATCCATCCTCTTCTAACGGCAGGTATGTGGTTATGATGTAAGATGCTGTCACACATAAAAAACATGTTTCCGTGCTGAAATACAATAATTTATGCTTTTTGACAGATATATGGTGTGGTATTATATCTAAATATGTGGTTTCTTACTGAAATAACTTAGTAGTACACTTGCATAAACTACTTTTTGCTATAGGAACAAAGAGAAATGGTGTGTTTCTTTATGTATACTTTCATAAAGAAACAAGTTAGATTGGTAATTTAAATCAGGGCTCATCAACCACATTTGTCCGAGGGCCAGAATCTATCTCAACAGACATTGTGAGGGCCAGATGCTTTCATAAAATAAAATAAATGAACAAAATATGATAATATTTTGATCATTTATCTCTGAATTGAGAAATATTCTGGTGGGCCGGATGTGTTCACTAATTTACTGTAAACGTATTTCATTCTCTCTCACACAGGTATAATCCAGAGCCTTTTTTACACATCAGCAATAATTTCTTCATATTTTTTGTGTGCTGTGTCTGCACACATGCACATACACAGTTTTTAAAGGCCTGGAAAAGGGTTCTTTAAAGTTTCCAGGTCATTCCAGTGTCTTACACCACCCTGCTTGGAACTATGGCTGGGCCCTTGAAAAAGAACTGTCCTGCATGTGCTGGCACGTAGTAACTCCAAGATACTTACTTTGGCAGTGTTATTCACCCTTACTTTGTGAAATACAGAGACAACACATTAATAACCACGAAATGATGGTCCTTCGGTTGGACGTTGCAATGTTCTCACTAAGTAAAAACACATCTTCAGAACCAATCTCAGCCTAAAATGGTGATATGCAACATATGATCTACTTTCAGCAGTAATTGCTGGTTATTGCGACCTTAAGCCACAGAAATACGGGCAAATGCTGCTCCCTCTGCGTTAACTCCCGTCGGCTCCTATGCCAGCCTAGGGTAGGAGATACCCATTCAATATCGCAGCAACACAGGATGCGCTCCAACACATAATGAGGCGTCTACGTATGTAATGTCAGTGGGTTGGGATCAGCAGAAAATTTATGCTGTACAGCAGCCAGCAGCGTCCTAAAATACACCTTCTTCTAAGGGTAACAAGTCAGCAGTTTTGGGGATCAGCCAATCATGGATGGGCACTGACATTTGCATTTTAGGAACAAAACAACATGTTACAATGATTTCAGTCAGAAAAGTGCATTTTAAAACTGCTTATTCACTTTGAAAAGAGAGCTTATAGTGATTTATTGATTCTTCACACTTGATGCAAGTTATTACAAATGTTTCATGTCAGTTGTTGCAGCCAAAAGGGACACTACCATTCATTAGGTGTGGGGTGCAATTATTCTTATGTTGAACAGCTCTAAGGTAGTGTACGTATTTGCACGTTTTCCCATTACATGTGTGGGTTCTCTCCAAGTACTCTGCTTCCATTCCACAGTCCAAAAACATGACTTAGATTAATTGGCTACTCTAAATTTAGCTTATGTATGAATGTGCAGGTGCATGGTTGCTTGTCCTTTGTGTCCATGTATTACCCAAGGATCCCTGCAGATAGGCATCGGCCCCTGTGCAACCCTGCAAGGATAAGTGGGTACTGCAGATAGATGGATGGAATAATTTGATGGAATTAACGCATATTGTAATTTAAATACAACATCGGATTATCATCCAGAGAAGCACAGATCTAGTAAACAGAAAGAATCCACAGGCTCACAGTTGCTGGATGAGATGATCTGTGCTCCAGCCTTAATCTGTGATTCTGGCAGCGAGGTTTGAAGTATTTTTGGATCATGAAATGCATTGCATTGACAAAATGCATTGCAAGAGCATCACGTTAACTTGTCAATGGACGCAGCCAAAAGTAAATGCTGTTTTAAAAATGGAAGAACAGCTCCGCAGCTGCATGCCTTTCAAACACAGTTTAGCTTAGTGAAGATCAAACTAACAACTCTGAATGTGCACCCACTGAGCAGAACATGATCTTACTCGATTCCGTTGTGACAATAAGGGAAGAAAACAAGTTGGGTATTTATTATCCATGGGGATTTAATGTGTGAAGATTAGAGAGCGTTTGGTGGTTTAATTAATGAGGTTTGTTGCATTGAGTGATCACAGGGTCTCCATCATCCACAATGCAGGAAAATCTAATTACTCTGACAGTAATTATTCATTCGCTGTTTGGAGGATGACTTTGGAAAGATGGTGTTTGATGCCCTTGCCTCAGGTTTTGATGGGTTGCCACTGAAGAAGTCCCTGTAATCAGCACCAACATAGCATCCAGCGTTTGATTGTCATGTTTTGGAACCGGCACAGATTTAAAAGAGGTTGATTGTTAGAGAAACTAATTATGTGAAATGGAAAATTATTTTGAACCAAAGATGCAGTTTAATCAGACTCCAGTTTTATATTGTTTTACATGAAATTACATGTCATGAATTTGCGAAGCCATTGAGTAAAAAAAATATGTTTTCAAGTTGGAATTTTAACAAAGAAAATTTGTCTGTAGAAATAACACTGCAATTGTGCCGAATAATGTCCCATTACTGCAAATAATCAATGGATATTTTTTGATTCCTCCTGTCTTATGGGTTTTGCTTATTTTGTCTTCAAGGACTTTGTATTGTGTAAACCTTTGGTGCACCTCTTAATCCTGGAAGGAACTGTGTCCCAGTGGCACCGCCCCGTAAGCGCAGCTTACCCTGATGTCGTTTAACAGCCCTCTGTTGGGCAAGAACAAAAGACGTACGCTGTGTTTTTCTTGTTCAAGCTTTGGCTATTTCATGCAGAAAAGAGCCAGCGACAACATTTTCCCTAAAGGCGAGCGCCGAGTGACTGCTTTGTGTCTCTGTGTGCGTATGCATTCAAGCAGGGGAGACAAAGTTTAGCTGTTGCTCAAATGCAGTCTGTCTTTGCGAGGACCCAACACTGTTTGCCTTTGCTCTTTCATGCAGCAATAGTGCTTTTGGAATTTCTTAAAAAATAAATATTATACTGAAAGCTCATGCCCTAACCACCAGAACTAATAGATTAAGATGTTTGTTTGTTGTTTTTTTTTGCTTTTTTTTATAAGATTTTTTTCTTTTGAGGCACTAGTGGCCTTTATTGACATTAATCACAAAGTAAGTGACTAATTGAATAAATACGCTCAAATTAAAGGTTGTGTTTTCTCACAGTTTTGGTGTGAAATAATGTTTCTGCTATAAAAGAATAACTTATTTTAAGTTACTGTACATCAATGTAAATCACTGGCAAGAGCATAAAGTTAAATGTACTGTCACATGTACTGCACATTTTATTTTCGAAAAAGTCATTCTTTGAAGCCAGAGTTGGGCTCTGACAGCTGCTCACAGGGAGGTCCTAGGTGATGGTTATGGTCTAAGATTGTAAGAGGACAACAACTCACTACATGTCAGTTCTGCTAAGAGCAAACCGTCTTTGCTCTTTGTGAAGCATCATGCAGTACCACTTGTGTTGGCCCGGCCTCTATGATGCATGTCACATCAAGCAACAAATATCCCCTTCATTACAGCCCCCCAAGCCCTGTGGTAACGTCTTTGTTGCATGTGTCTCTGTTACTGCATTCATTAAAGGTTTATAGCAGGGGTATCAGACACACATGGAACTACCAATTGATGCTCCAAGTATTCTTTTTTTGAAGAGTGGGCATGTGCAATATCTTCAAAAACATAAGCTGCTATACCACTTGAAGCCTTATGTCCATTTTTAATGTTGTTGTTTGTGTGGGTCTCATGTGGGATTGTAAAGGCCTGTCTTTAAGACAACAAAAGGAGTAGGAACACATTCAGTGGCAGATTTTGGTGTTTTGAATATGGACTTACTTGTTTTCCTGACGGTATAAAATATGAAATCAACACAGCAGCACGACCGCTGTGCAAAGATACAGTAAAGCAACCAAACTGGTGCGTCATGGATATCAGCATGAGGTCCCAAATGGAATACAGCAGCAGTCTGAAAATGTATCAAAGTTACTGGGGCTATATCTTCAATTATAAAAGGGATTAAAGGCTGTTACACATAAAATATGAACTGGGTTTGTTTTTTCCTTTGTGTGCGTGTGTGCGTGCGTTTGTGCGTGAGTGTGTGTGTGCTTTGGCCCATATTTCCATTTAACTCTGGTGGATATTTAACATTTCTTGTTTGATTTGATCAAACTGCGTGTTTATGGTTTAGGTATGAGTGATGATCCACTGAGGTTAATTGGTCACATTTCTTTGCTGAAAACTCTGCAATCATGCATTGAAATATACTGTATATTCCACACCTTAAATTAACCCAAAAAAATAAACTTTAAATTGCAGACTTGTGAAATTATTTGAAAAAAAAAAAAAAACAGCTATCAGAAAGTTATAATGTACCACCAGAAATTAGTAAAAAAAAAAAAAAAGTTGTGCTATAGGATCAATTAAACAATATCTTTCTTTTTGTCAAGCTCTCAAATACTTAGAGTACAACAAGCTCTCAGATGAGATAAGTAAACATTGAATAGGCTTGAAAAATACAAGATCGGCTGAGTTTGATTCTTTAGATTGAAAGATGTTGCTATGACAACTCCACCACGTCACCATGGATACATTAACTACTCATAATCAAATTAGCCTTAGAGTCACCTACAATTTATCATGACAGCTTTTTATTTCTATTTATCTGGAGAAAACTTGTTCAAGTGCGCACTCCTGTCTTTTCTATTTGAAACCATCTGTGTTGAAACCGAGAGTTTAATTATGCTCTTCAAATATTCAGTGTCATAGAGAGGATGGATTGATTGTTGCTTTATTCCCACAAACCACAACCCTTCACACTGAGTCCACTTATACATAGAGAAAACACAACCCTTCACTACACAAAAAACACTTTGTTGCTTTGTTTGATACAAAGGGAAGAAATAGCATTGGTTCAGCTGGGTTCAATGGCATCACTATGGAAACAGCCCTTTTGTCGTGTTTTCTGGGAACACACCTCAGTAACCCAACATATTGCCATATCCCAGGTGTCTTTTTTGGGATGTTCTTTGTATTATGGGTATGAGCTTTCCTGCACATTGTGAATAATTCTTTTATTTATATTTTTTTGACAGGGGCAGAACCATTGTCTGATTTCTGAATTACAAGAAAAGTGAAACGCAGCAAATAAAGTCACGGCACACTATATTGTTCTGTTGTGGCTTATGCATATTTACAGCCTAAATAGAACCACTTTATGGAGCTTTATGGATGAGGGTGTCAGTTGTATCCGATAATCATTCAGGGACCTGGACTTTGTACCATTTTAACATACGAATATGCTTTAATCTAAACTATTCCATTGTGGTTCTTACTGTGTGCTGAGGGTTTTCGTCATGTTGAAAGGTAAACACCTGCGGCAGTCTGGAGTCTTTTGCAGCTTCTTACAGATTTTAATCCAGTATTTCCATCAAGTCTGATCAACCTCTCTACACCTGTTGAAGAAGAACATACATCCACAGCATGAATGTGCCACAGCAATGTTGCACAACAATAAAGATGTTATCAGGATCATGTGTAATGTTAGTTTTCTACTGAGATAATGCTTTGCATGTAGAGCAAACATGTTGTTTTAATGTTACCAATGCTGTTTTTTTTTCTACATGTTTGCTATAACATTACCTCTATTGGGTTCATCCAACAATGTCTTTCTCCTTGCCACATTTTCATAATGGTCAGATATGTGGACTCCATTGCTAACAGCTGCTTCATCAGGATATTCTTTCACCTGAGCTGTAAATCTCTGCAGCTCCTCCACAGTTACCATGTGCCTCTTGGCTTCTTCTGTGATTTATGCTCTCCATACCTGTCACGTTTGTTCAGATCTGTTCAGATCAGATATGTCAAATTCTTGATAGGTTTGCAGATAATGTTATACTCTAGTCTAGTGTGTTCCTTGATCTGTGTGATGCTAATTCAATTCAGTTTATATAGCACCAATTCACATCATGTCGTCTCAAGGCACTTTACATAAAATGTGTAAATTCAATCAAATCAAGCAGACAGTTGTCTAATTGTTCACTAGAAAATAAAAATTAGATTAAATCGATATTTACTATTTAGAATATGTCCAAAGGCATAGATGTAGGCATTTAAAATAAAATAAATTGAAGTCTGCGTGTCTAAACTGACAAACCATGAAAAATCCTTGCCGAAATGTGAATAATGACTTTCCTCTGAGTGCAGTGAGATCATGATTCTCATACAGGTTTTTATTGCAAAATGTACATATAAATAAGTAGGCACACAAGCAGTAAATTAACATATTTGAAAACCAATTAGACTTTCTAAATAGAATAGTTCCAAGGTACTGAATATAAAAAAAACTGAATGAAAATAAAATAAATGTAAAAAGCCTCTGAGCTTCTGCGGCAAGAGACAACACTGAAGACTAAAAGTAGACTAGGACTGCTAAAATGTCCTGCCTACGCTGAAAACTCATCTTCACGTGAAGCTTGTTCAGTTACAAAAACGCAGGGCTAAATATTCACTGTTCCTTGTATCCCTTTCAAAAGACCGTGGTTATCTTCATTAATGGAGTTTCCTCTGAGCAATGCATCCGTCAGACATTATTCTGTCTTCACAAAAGCCTCAGATGATGCTACTTTTTAGCCTTGTACTTTGTTAAAATTACACTTCACTTTGCAGTCCTGTGAGCCTGAGACACAGGTTTTTTTTTCATCAAATAATGTTCTACACAATAGAAAGAGTTCAAATTAATTTGGCTTGGTTGCCACTGGTATTTTCCACTCTGTGCTCTCATTTTATCTTGCATTACATCTACCTCTGTAGCTCCACTAAGCTAGCCAACTACTACAGACTAGCTGGTCTCTGGTCATGAAAAAGAGATACAAAAAAATATTTGTTTGACAGAATAATTTGATCATCTCTCCTGATTACTGAATAATGTGTATTATGTTTTGACCTGCTGGATTAATTATGCTCAACAAAATATGTCTACATCAATAAAAGAACAAGTGAATGAAGCATAAACTACACATGCCTTTGAAACTCCATTCTTCTAAAATAGTGGATTCAGCCACTGAAAAAAGTACTCATATCCTCCTTTGCATGGCAGCTCCAACTGATGCTGACATGTGGGATTGCTTAAGTGTTTACTGTAGTAATTCTTATACCACAGATAAGACTGAATATGCTTTATATGTATTCTCAAATCAAAGTTTATACTCATTTTCAGCAAGCAAAGAGCTCTAAGACTGGAGAAATAAAAGGTCATCTGCTACTTTTATTTTTCAGCTTCCTAAAAATCAGAAGTGTTCTTGAGGATTTTGATTAAATGCTGATAGTTCTTTCTCATCTTATTAATACGTGAGCAAAATATCAGTTTCCATGTCACCTGTCTTTTTATTAGGAGTGCCGACATAAAAAAAAAGCGGAGCAACTAACACCCTACCAACACATTTTAATTGGACTTGTGTCACAAAACACAATGTGGAAGTCTAAGCTTTTCCTTTTTAGGCAACAAGGAAATGGTAACATTGTCGCCTTTCCACATGTTTTATTTTATAATTAATGCAATGGTGAAGTAGTGCAAATCTTTTTATACCATCTAACCACAGCCGAGGCATTATTCAATCAGTGTTTCGTAACCCTACTGCTTTTTATGTTTCTGCTTTATGGATGGTTTGTCATATAAGACGGTCTCAATGAATGACAGACAACATCTCCAGAGCCAACTACATGTGTGGCCCTGCTGCCTTTGGGGTGGAACCCCAAAGTCGAACATGCAGGATTATTGGCAGTCAGGGACAGAGGCTTAGGGACCCCCAGCAGCATCATCTGTCTTTTGGGGAAATAAATACCTACACACTCTTACTTATCTTTAGTAACTCGGTGTGAAATTTCAAACTATGTTCATGTAAAAGGTAGTTTGTAATTACACTCGGTACCAGGCCCCAGTGGTTTAAATGCCAATGTTTATTTCAGGATAATATTGTCACATCTGCAGCATTTTGTCTTGAACACTCGACACACCCGAGCAAAGTCGGCAACTGGTTGCCACCTAGTTCTGCTAGGTGACAACCAAGAGTTGACTCCAGAGGCAATGAGGCTGTCAGACATACCAGGAAATCCTTGAGCAAAGCAACTCAGACCTACAGGAGTGTTTCTGTCATTGACCAACAGAGATTGGGGACATGGAACTTGAGTGGACAAACTTAAGGCTTTGCAGAAAACGTTTTAAGGAGTTGTGGCCTGCTGGTCATTGGAGCATCATACAATGACCAGCAGCAACTCTTGACACACTCAAGTTTGTTCCCAGTCCAGGTTGAACTCAGCCAGAGTGGCCTCTTGCCACCAGTATTGTGGTGGTGTTGATGGACTGGGTCTCAAGGTGTCGTTGTTGAGAGGTGGGTGTCTGGTTTGGGAACCTCAGGGTTTCATCTATGTTTTTGCAGATGATGCTCTTCTGTTGGTATCTTCAAGTGATGACATTCAGCAAGGACTTAAGTATTCTGCACCAAACTGAAAAAAGGTTGGTTGTACCGTTAAAGTCGGTGATCTGCATCAAGCTAAAGAGTTCTAGCATCGATATTTTTTTTTTTCACAGTGATATTAGGTTAGAGCAGGAGACAGAATGACCACCTGTCTACATTTATATCAATGTGAAAAAAAGAGCTGACCCAAAAACAAATGTGTTTGTAGTCAGGAACTAAATGTGGTTAAAGTTCAAAGGGTAGGAACACTTTTGTAAGGTACTGTATTTTCTCCTAATTACATTGCATAGCATTTAAATTAAACATCATGTTTCTAAGAGATGTTTTTTTCCTAAAAAACAAATATTTTCCTCTCCTTTTCTTGTTTTACTATAGTTACTGAGTTTTTTTTTTCTCTTTTTCCATGTCTCATTTGTAAGTCTGTTGCCAGAATTATTTCTTTATATGTTTTGATAGTGCATTAAAGATAGCAGCAGAATTTTATCCTCTGAAGGTCATATTGGCCCGGTTCAACCCTCTATAGCATCAGAATGAACTGAATCATTATTTTTAAGACAACATTCGTTCCGACCTTCCTGACGTACCTCTCTGGTCGTGAATTTGAGAACAAGAATGTGACTCATCTCGTCATAATCTTTTAAGTCTCTCCAAAATACATTACAAACAAGGTCAAGAACACTTTCAGAAAAATAATAAGATTTTGATAATCGTTTCTAATCCCTTCCACTGCTTCATCACAACACAAATTGAGATCTTAATTTATATTCTGCCAGTGTTGTTTCAAATAAACAGTTTTGGCTTCCTCTTTGGGTACAGGGATTAATAACTAATTTTCCTTCCTTCCTTCCTTCCTTCCTTCCTTCCTTCCTTCCTTCCTTCCTTCCTTCCTTCCTTCCTTCCTTCCTTCCTTCCTTCCTTCCTTCCTTCCTTCCTTCCTTCCTTCCTTCCTTCATTCATTCCTTCCTTCCTTCCTTCCTTCCTTCCTTCCTTCCTTCCTTCCTTCCTGTGCTGTTGATTTGTTTTTGTATCTGTGTTGTGGAAGCTTGTGAGCGTGCCAACAGTGGAGACAGTTTCAACTCTATACCCCACAATGCACTTGGGTCAAGTTTGTTTAGGTGTGACTGCAGGATTGGTCCCTTTGGGGGCAATTAGTTTCCACTAAAAGTTCCGGGATGGTAAAAGCATCGAGATGTCGAACAATGACTTCACCCCTCATCAGCTAAATGCCTGCTCCCCTCTGTTCCTCGACTGTTGATGTTTCTCAGTGCATACCAACTCCGCTGCATGAACAAGTGCTCTGCTCAATAGAGCCGCCTTTTCTGCATCATTGGGTAGCACTGTGCTAAAATCCTACACCATTCACTGATCAAACTTCTAACAAGACTCTGATATGTTTCCTTTTTTTCTTTCCATCACATTCTTGACGTAAGACAAAGCCTTACTTGTCATGAGATCATTAAAACTGATGGAAACTGATGAAACACTCTTGCCTTTCTGAAAAGTGTCATCTCTACTTCTCTCACTGCGGAAAAACAAAACAATTATTTTTGGAACTGAAATAGCCATACTTTTGTTGTTCTCTGATTATCATTTAAAAGTAAATCCACACAGCAGATATCACCATTAAAAGGTTTCTTTCAGAGTAATGCAAGCGCTGACAGCCGTGATGAAAGTTTCGGGTGCGGTGTCACTCATTTTATCTAAGGCTCAGAGACACCTAGTGACAGGATTTTTTTTTTTTTTTTTCATTCGGCAAAGAGAAAAGACTAGTTGTTATGGTTACAAGTTATAAATAGAGCAGAAGTGTAGGTGACAGGGGAACTGAGTTTCAGGATGAAAGAAACCGATGACATCTGCCCCACAAATCAGAGCTGCAGATCTGCCAACTTACAGCAAAACACCAGTGAAAACGCACAGATGCACAGAAATCTAAGCTGCATTAGTTGATGCTATCATGCATGCTTTTTTTTAATTATGTTTCTCAATATGGTGGCAAAAGTTCTCCTGAAGATTTTGAAAGCTGTGTGACGGCGGCAGCTTGTCTTTTCAGCTGAGACTTGAGTTCCCAGACTCCCCTATGAGTTTTTTTTGGCCATTTATGTCATGCACATTGTTCTCCGCCCCAATGCCCAGCACCGAGGGCCTCTCTACAAAGCCTGTAATTAGAGTCAGCTCAAGGATTTAATAAAGAGGCGCTCACTAGATGGCAGAAGCGCTCGAGACA
The DNA here is from genome assembly GCF_011125445.2 of Fundulus heteroclitus. NCBI lineage: Eukaryota > Metazoa > Chordata > Actinopteri > Cyprinodontiformes > Fundulidae > Fundulus > Fundulus heteroclitus. The sequence goes on from NC_046364.1 coordinate 35,054,677, forward strand.
TTGCCAGTGGCTCCAACTTCAAAGCTAGAGATATGTCTACCCAGGAATGGCCAGAGAAAAGCTGCAACGAGATAACAAGTCATGGCTTTCTTTTGATTTGTGGCATGCCAGGGCTCTTACTGTACTAGTTTTCGAAGCCAGCAAGGCCATGCGAGAGGTTTGATCACTGTGCCATTGCACTTCTGGGCAATGAGCATAGATCCCAGTAATGATGTGAGTGGGGAACTAGATAAGTTAGTTGGTGTGAATATAGTCTCCCTGCTGAATCCCAACCTATAAGAACAAGAACCACTTCCTATCATACAGTTTAGAGTACACTGCCTTCCAGCAACAATCTCAGGAGGAGTTCTGTCATCAGCCTGAGAGGTTTGGTGTAGGTGGATGTGCTTTAAAGTAACTTCAAACTGTCTTTGATGGTTGTAAACTCAGAAAAGCAACAGCTTCAAAAGAAACATTAAATGGCGTGTGACATATGAATAAATATTATTGTTAGTTTCCAGGCTCTATGTTTGGGTTTTTACATTATGGTTATTTTGATCAGATCGCTCACAGAGTTAATTATACAAGAGGATGACATTCTCATTTGCATAGCTGAAGGGTCTCTTTCCTCACTTTAATTTTATATGAACTACACTCTATCCCTTTGACTTAATTTTGCTGATAAGAATTTTTTTTCTTGTTGCTTTGAAAATCCCTCAGAATGCTTCATAATTCCATTTTTAAACTATTACATAACCTCCCACCATGGGTTTTAAATGGTACTGTACACATAAATTAGGGAAGACTTCAAAGTTAGAAAAAGTTTAAGACATCTGAAGTTTGTAACACACCAAAAATATAAACATTGTATCTCAAGGTGAGAGAATATATCTATATATACGTAGATATAGCTATCTATATCTATCCATCTAGATAGATAGATAGATAGATAGATAGATAGATAGATAGATAGATAGATAGATAGATAGATAGATAGATAGATAGATAGATAGATACATAGATAGATAGATAGATAGATAGATAGATAGATAGATAGATTGATCGCTTGGAGCAAATCTTTCAGCTGAGAAAAGTCACAGGTTTTAAAAAGGCTTTAAAGGAAGAACTCCTTTATCAAATACTGTGTTAAGCTGTACTGAAAATTAAGCATTTCAAAGAAAAGTGAATATGGGTTATTGGATCATTAAAATTACCCATAAAAAATAAAGTTGTCGCTGTCAATTTTCTTTACAGTTGAAACCATATATGCACATCGATTGTATGAAGAAAAAAAAATCCAACCTGTCTGACATTTAAATGAAGCTAAAACTTTTTAAGTCAGCCAGGACTGCCAAAATACTTTCCATTTTCTAACAGCTAGTACATAGTGTAAGATACATCTCCACTAAATGTGGAGCCCATCCCACATCCAGCCCCCCTCCGTTGGCTGGCGTCTTGACCTGCTGGTGCGTTGGTAGTCCTTGGTGTCCGGCGCTGGGTGCTCAGGTGTGTGCTAGCTCACTCGTGGTGGCTGCTTCACAGGGCCTGGACTCCCTGGCTCTGTTGGGGGCTCTGCTGGGGGGTTTCCTATGGTTCTCCTCTGTTCTTACCTGGGATGGGGAAGGCAGCTATCTGTATTGGTCCTTCTTAGCCTTCTCTGGTCTAGGGGAACCTTTCAGGCATCTTGGCCTCGGTACTCCGGGGGGCAAGTTTTTAGCTCCTCACTAAGATTCTCACGATACTAAAATATGGAACATTCTTTCTCAACAGAATCACAGATGCAAGTTAAATAAGTGTGCAAATAAATGCAAAATAATTAACCCAAATGTAGCACGATTTGAAAATATTTTAAGGTTGTATTATTTTAATATGCAACTTTTTTTCTGTCTGTCTTTTTTCGGTCTGTTGTTCATGCTCCCTCTGATCCTGAACACAAACCAGTCAGGCAAGGAGAGAGCCCCCCCTGTGCCCACGCAGAGATTGCCGTCTAGCTGGCATCTTGTTGCGATTGGAGCTTTGAACACGCTCCTTTGCTCATTGATTATCTTCCTCCTAAACCAATGGAACACCCAAGAAACTGAAATGACTAAACTACAGCAAATGACAGGGAATATGCTTCTGACAGTGAACAACACTGAAAAACTACAGGACAGGAGGAGAATAGCTGGATGAAAGAAGTCCTGAACTCCTCTTACAGAAACATTTCCATTCTGGTAGCTGAATTTGACAAGTTGATGGAACTCAGAAAGTACAAAATTTAATCCTACTGACCGATGGAAATATTAATCTGAACAAGGTATTGATGAGGACTTTGCAAGAGAAAATACAATTGCAAATGAAAACCAGAAGAACTGCCAGGGTGTGCAGGAATAAAACCAGTAACAGCATTCAACATTGTTCTCTAACCGACTCTCCTTCATCTGGAATCTCCGTGACCAAGACATGCTGCATTGCTCCTGCTCCCATCCTGGATGAACAGAGCTTCCTGGTGCTTCTTCTTGTCCTCGGGGGAGGATAAATTGGAAGTTGCTTGCAGTAATTGTCTTAACTACAAAGGTGACCTTACTGTTGTTCTGAATGCTTAAGACCAGGTGTTCCTGAAGAACATGATATTCCAGTTTAAAAAGGCAAACCCCTAGCATCATCTTCCACTTAGCATGGTTTGGACTGAGTGAACTCTCTGAACTCTCCATCCTCTCTGCACCACTGAGCTACTCTCTGAACCTCCTCCCGAGGAGGTAGAGAGCTCAGGAGGACGTTGATGCTGCTGCAGGCTGGAACCTGGACATTGATGGTACTGCAGGTACCTCTCCATGAGCGGTGCCTGATAGTGCTGCACCATCTGCAGGCTTGAACCTGAACCTTTATGCTGTTGCAGGCTGGAACCTGGACCCTGATGCGGCAGACTGGAGCAAGATAGACCCCTGTCATCTACAGATATTCAGATGACTCTGCAATTATGGGGTCTCAGAGATGGACAACAAGCTGAGTTTATGGAGTTGGTGGACTGCTTTGTGACATGGTGTGAAACTAGTAATCTCATTTTGATTGTGAATAAAACAAAGGAGATAAAACATTGTCGATTTAAGGTGAACCATGAATAGGTCAAACTCGATTTCCAACATGGGATAACAAGTGGAGGTGGTGGAGGAGTGTAAATATCTTGGTGTTAGATGTTCTGGAGGTCCAACAAGAAACACAGCAGACTGTACTTCTTGAGGAAGCGTAGTTCCTTCAGTGTCTGCAGCAAGATGCTGCATATTTTCTATAAGTCTGTTTTGGAGAGTGTGATCTCTTCTGAAATCACCTCTTGGGGTAGCAGTTTAGGGCCAGGGACTTAAAAAGCTGAACAAGCCTGGCTAATAATAATACAGTCTGGCTCTTTTTAGAGGACTCCACGAGAACCTTTGGAATATATTGTCCAAACAGGGGTTCTTCATAACATGGAGAACAACACAGACAACCCTAAGCATCCTCTTCATCAAACTCTCATACAGCAACAGAGTGGCTTCAGTCAGAGGCTCTTTCAAAGCCGCTGTAATACAGACCGCTACAGCATATTGTTTCTGCCCAAAGCCATCAGCATCTTCAATATCTCTTTGAAGAAACTTGCATGTTAATTAAAATGTTTAATTTCCCTTTGGGATTAATAAAGTATTTTTGAACTGAATTACAATGGAATTGAATAGATCTCAGCCCCAGAAGAAAACCAAAAGGCCTTTGTAGAAGCTTTTGGGAGAGTTGTTCTTATCCACAATGAAACTAAGTCCATAACCAACGTTAGCTACAAGGCAACTCAGTGAGGAAGAAGTCATTAATCCTAAAACACAATAAAATAGCAGATTAGGCTCAGAGACAAAGATGTGTCATGAGGCATAGTTAAGCTAAAATTGAAGAGTTTTGCTATAATAACACGTTACATTTTGAGGAAAAAAGAGAAAGCTTCCAAACCTTAAACCAGCATCCCTAATATAAGTTATGGGAATGGATGCTTCTTGTTGTGTTGCTGTTTTGTTGCAAAAGGTGCAGGTGCCCACAAAGAGGATATCATTACTAAAGAACATAGAGCAGGAAAAATTGAAGAAACATCTTAAGATATTGGACTTGATCAAAGACTGCTAAAATGCCCAGTTACCTCACAACACAACATAACGTTTGCATGTATTCTTTGTGATAATATTTTAATCTCACATTAAAAGCTACTCAACAAGACGGGCCATTATTTTACGGTGTGGGAATATCACTGATGAATCTATTATGACTTGCCCCAGCACACCTCTCTGAACAAGAGGCAACTCTCTGAGAATGTAATGCCCAACATATCGTCAATTAACTTTTCCCCTCCACACCCCCTCACTGTATGAATAACATTTCGGTCCCAATTTTGTCATCTTTTCACTCAGCTGAACTTGCTCTATGAGGTTAATCAGTTTATTACAATAGCCATCATACAATGTATTTTATTCTCATTAATTTGCAAATCGTCTCTAACTCTTGGTACTGTCTGTACCAAATGAGAATTAATGACCTAGCACATCCAGTGAAATATAGATCATTTTATATTTAAAGCATGAACCCAGTGTCTGGGTTGAATATTGAGTATGGTATGTGTATGCGATTAACTATGTGATTGGCAAACAGAGTACCAGTGGACTCAAGTATACACATCAATGCAATTCCTTGCTATTTCTTTGTAAATAATGTCTTAAGACTGTGTTAAACTGCAGTGGTCATTTGTTTCATAAAGAAATAAAGATTAAGTTTGTTCAAGGTTTCTCCAACAATAGTATCTCGGTTAATTTGGGAGTCAGCAAATTACATCCTACATAATGAAGAAAGGTTTTACACCACACCTAATGTGAGACTTTATGAGTTTTTACAGTGTGTTCATCTAATTACTATAATTGTCCCATCAATGTATCACATCAAAACCTCAAACACGTCTGAAACTCAACAACTTTTCAATTTTCTAGTCAAACCAGACTGGGATGTTAAATTAACAACCATAGTTCCTTCTGATGTTTTAGTCTCTTGCGTTATGGGGTTCGATGAAGGCAAAACTAGCCTTCAGAGTGCTTAGATCTCTATGCCGTACGTAAACCAAGGAGAAATCAAGATTAAAGTGTTGGATTGCCTCCAACTGCTTGCTTTTGATATTCATAAGGAGCCATACAACATAACTGTAGAGAGCTGCATAGGTTAGACTGTTTAAAAAAGGAAAAGTAGAACAAAAGGGAGCCTGTTGTCTCACATGCCATATTTACACCAAATATAAATACTGGCTTAGATAGTTTTTCAGGGTAGAAATGGTACCTTGCATGGTTTGCCCTTTATATGCACAGATAATTTAATTTTAAATATTTTACTATTTGTGACAAACAGCCAATTATGTGGGTTGTTTGCAGTCTGGTTATTGGATTGTGGGAGGTATGATGTTTAGCAAAATTTCTTGGCTGTGCACCATTATTTTTGTGCAGTTCAGATGTTTTCTCCTTGTCACCGCTCTGTGTACTCCATCATCTAATAGTCCAAAAACATACAAGTTAGGTCAATGGGTAATTCTAAATTGACAGGAGGAAATATTGCAAAGGTCAGTCAATGTTTTTCTAATTGGATTTTTTTTCGTAATAAAGAAGTGTCTAGACTGCTCAGAAGTCTACACAACCTTGAGAGCAAAATGGTCACAATCACTCGTTTTTTTAAAATGCTGCCAAATCCTTTAATGTTGTTGTCCGCCTCTTCATAACTTTACTTTTCCATACCACGGTGTTTATAAAATGCTGTGAAACCTTTGTAGAATTAAATTACTTTGATCCTTGCTAACTATTTTAAAGTAAATTGGTTTGTGTTTCACTTTAAGTTACAGAATACGCGTCACTTTATACAGGATATGTCATGAACTGATTTAACAAAGTCTCATTTGACATCACCAAATTTACCTGGGGTGTGCTTATTGTTACCCTTATACTTTAAATTGCTCTTTTTGCACAGCATATTCCTCTATTTGGAAACAGGAGAAACAATGTCCCCTAAAGTCAAAAAATACAATTCGGGCAGAAATGGGTGCCTGCATAGCAATATGAAAGATAAGGTAATTTGTCATTATCCTTCTGCCTTATTTCTGATCAAAATTAGAGCAGCTTATGTTTCACTACACCCTCTTTTATTCTCTAGACCAGTCAATACCTCAGCAGAAACATCCTTTATTTCTACTGCAACCTGGTTTGAAACTCTTGGCTGCATTCAAATCTAACCGGTGATTTATTTATTTATTTTTACTTTAAAGGTGACCTATTATGCTTCCTTTAAACATTTAGGATAGGTCTATGGGCCATACCAAACATGTTCATTAAATGTTTTACACAAAATCATTCTCAGGTAATAAGAATCCCCTATTTTGAGCTCCTTTAAAACGTGCTGTTTTTATTTTATGCAAAGAAGCTGTAGCTGCAGCTGCCTCCCACCCAATCAACTCGATGTTTACACCCGCACATACTCATATACGTGAATATTGTACATCGTTGACCCTTAGTCAAACCCAGTATCAGAAGTGTAGTCATCTGCAGATTTTCAACGAACAATAGGGACATAACGTTTCCTTCAGTAGAAGTCTTTTGGTAAATCCTGCCATGTTCTGTCCGTAGTTTTCTGACTATAGACAGAACAGTTTTACAGTCATTCCTTGGCAAGACTGTCCCTGGCTGGAACATTGCCATTAAAAAATAAAATTAAGCCATGCATTTCTGATCTCATGGATTGGGAGAGCACATGTTGTTTACTGCAGCCAATAACAAAACATATGTCCTTTCCATTGTGCAGTGCATACACCAGTAAACGTGCCGTTCTTCTAAATATGAAATAGAAGCTCTGCTTGGTTTGCTGTGACTGTGACATTTTTCAAAGGCTCATTTTTAGACCTTAACAAAACATCTATTTATTATTACTAAAAAGTCTGGATGTTTTTTTTAAGCCGCTGTACTGTTTCTAGACACAGTAGAGACTCAAATGGAAGTAGAAAAACATGCAAAAGGTGAATTTTTCATAATAGGTCACCTTTAAAATTTCAGATGTGGCCTCCTGTGCCAATATACTGTATGTGCCAGGAATGAGAAGATGAGAGGAATAAAACAAAGAGACAACACTTTCCAGTGCAAAGAGTGGATGTCTGTAGAAAGAAAAAAATGTGTTGAGTCTACTCACTCAACAGAGTTTATGTTCGGTCAGTTGATGACAGAGATCTCTTAATCTTGTCCTAATCTTGTCCTTGGGACTCTGCTCTTGGTATTAACTCAGCCATGACTTAGCTAAAACACTATCATTAATGAATTCAGATGAGAAAGTCCAGCTACCAAACCATGGATGGCTCTCAGAGCATGTTTGCGTAATGATACAATGATACAATATTTGAGCCAGACGCGGTTTTGTTACATTTTTAAAAGTTTATTGCGAGGCTTGAAGGTGGTGTGAGGCAAGACAGGCAGGAATTATGGCCGGAGTAGACCGGAACAGACTGACCAGATGAAGATGACTGAAGCAGGTAGATGACCAGAGTAGCAGCTGAAGAATCCCCAGAGAAGGCAGAGCGAGCACTTGATCCAAACACAACGAAGCCGACGGTGCACACGTGCACTATAATGACCATCTAGTGAGGGCAGGGTGGGGCGAGCAGAGCACAGGTACATAGGACAGGCAGGCTGAGCACACAAGCACTGCATGCAGGCAATGAGATTAGAAAATCTGGCAGGGAGTGGTAGTGTTAGGGAGGAAGCAGGTTTAAATTGGCAGAGTCACAGGTGAACTAGCCTGAGTCTAATAGCAGCAGCAGGTGATTAGGGTGAACTGAGCGGTGTCTGAATAGAGTGAAGTATGGAAAGGGGAAGACTAAGGCTGACTTCACACTGACTACATTCCTTGTGTGCTTCATCTGTTCACTTGCTAAATGTGCCACGCAGCAATCCAAACTGGATCCGTTCAAATATGTTGACAAAAATATTACACATTAAGTAATAAATGGTCTATCTTTTCTGTGGATCACCAGGAACATGTAAGGTAAATTTTTAATCCATACTAACAAAACAGAAAAAATTAACTCAAGTTCATATTTCATGTCTAAGAGTTTTTCTGTCTGAGTTTATTTAATTTCCTTTTCATATGTTTTAACTATGGTTTGTTAAAAAAAAAAGACAGCCATGAACATTTGAAGACTCTAGGACCTGGAATATGGGGTAATGAATCCATTTTGGCTTTCTCTCCTGTTTTTCATACAGTTTCTGGTCACTCTCGGGCTTCTCAACCAGGTACTCTAAGTACTTCATTTGTGATTCAAGCAATTCCATTATGTGTATGACTTCCATTGCCCCTTGAAAGTCCATAGAGATTATCTGTCAATCAAATGTCAAAGAAATCAGTCTTTTTAGCCTCATTTTGAGTGATAATATTGATGTCAATTGGAAGTCGGCTGAATTCAAAGGCTGCCACCTTTGAACCTTCAGCTGTCAAAATCAGAACTGCCACTAAAGAAACAACTGAGTACCTTACTGTGTGGTCAGAAATCTAGTTGGTATCTCACTCACGCCACCAGCTGAAATTTCTCCTTATGCAGTTCCTACAGTCTCGTCTTTCTGCTTGAGTTTGTCTGAATTTGTCTCAATCCGTCTCAGCTCCTCAGCCAATCAGAGTAGAAAGCATCAGGAGAAGCTGATCTGCCAATCAAAGGGAGATGTGGTGCAAGACACATAATGCATAAATCAAATCCATCAATCTATCCATTATCTCACCCACTTATCTGTGCAAGGTCGTGGGGGGCTGGTGCTAAGTTTCCATTTCCTGTGCTTTATTTTGTTTACATGTTATTGCAACTTATATGTACCAAAGGCTTTTGAAGTAGCTGTTATTAAACATTTACTTAAGAAACCATCTCTTGATCAAGATGACTTAATAAATTACAGACCTATATCTAATTTCCTTTTCTCATCTAAAATTCTTGAGAAAGTAGTTGATAATCAAATATTTAGAGAGTAATGACCTATTTGAAGCATTTCAGTTAGGCTTCAGAGCTATAGCACTGAAAGAGCTCTGGTGAAGGTCACTAATGATATTCTCATGGCCTCAGATAATGGACTTGTCTCTGTCCTTGTCTAATTAGATCTCAATCCCTACAGTATGATCAAGTCATTCTGGGAGAATATTGTGATCAACTGTATCAAATGCAGCACTAAGGTGAAAGCATTAGGCTGGCTTAAATGTTATCTGTCAGACAGATTCCAGTTTGTTCATCTTAATAATAAATCTTCTTCAAACTTTAGGGTCACTTGGAATACCACAGGGTTCAGTCCTTGGGCCAATTCTAGATACTATATATATGCTTCCGATTGGCAAAATTATCAGACAGCATGGGATTAATTTCCACTGTTATGCTGATGACACTCAGCTATATTTATCCATAAATCCTGACAAATTCAATACATTACTTCAACTACAGGCATGTCTTGATCACATCAAAATCTGAAAAACTTTAAACTAAGACATGTCATTCAAATCCCATATTAAACAGGTTTCCAGGGTTTTCTTTTTTTCCTCCAGAATATTGCCAAAATTAGAAGTATTCTGTACAGGAGTGATGCTGAAAAACCAGTCCAGGCATTTGTGACTTCAAGGCTGGATTATAGTAAGTTTTACTGTCAGGAAGTCCACAAAATGCAGTTCAAAGCCTTCAGCTGATCCAAAATGCTGCAGTAAGAGTTCTGATGAAAATCAACAAGAGGGATTATACATCCATCCATCCATTTTCCGACACGCTTATCCCTATTGGGGTTACGAGGGGTGCTGGTGCCCATCACGAGGGATCGTATTTTTCCAATTTTAGCCTCCCTTCATTGGCTTCCTGTTAATTCAAGAATATAATTTTAAAGTCTCCTTCTCACATATAAAGCCCTTAGTAATCTAACTCCATGTATATTAGAGATCTGACAGGTTACCCTATATGTTCCCAACAGAGCTTTTCACTCTCAGACTGCAGGTCTACTGGTGGTTCCTAGAGTCTCTAAAAGTAGAATGGGTGGCAGATCTTTTAGTTATCAGGCTCCTCTGGAGGATATAGGGTCAATTTTTATCACTTTGCTGAGCTACTCTACTGTTCTCCAATTTACATTGTTTGTTGCTATTTCAGCTTTTAACCTTGTGTTCTCTCTATCTTGTTTCTCTTCATAGTAGGTACACCTGGTCTGGCATTCTGTTAGCTGTGACACCATCCAGCGGGGCAGATCATCCGCTATTACCATATAACATAGGAAGGATTCCTGGATCAATGTGTGCTTCTGTGTTTTTTGTGTCTCTGCTCTGTCTTCTCTAACTCCCCGTCAGTCAAGGCAGATGCCCATTCACACAGAGCCTGGTTCTGCTGGAGGTTTTCCTTCCTGTTAAAGGAGAGTTTTCCTCTCCACCGTCTCTTTGTTCATGTTCAGTATGAGGGATTGCTGCAAAGCCATTGACAATGCAGACGACTGTCCACTGTGGCTCTACGCTCTTTCAGGAGAACAGAAGGCTGCTTGTCAAAGACTCAATGCAATCTGCTGGGTTTCCTTAGGTAGGACACATTTTCACCAATCTGTCTGTATGATTTGATTGAATTTGACTTTGTAAAGTGTCTTGAGATGACATGTGTTGTACATTGAGGCTATATAAATAAAACTGAATTGAACTGAATAACTGAGGTTGCTGTCACATTCAAAGTTTAAAACATGTAAACAGTTTTGTAAATAAAAAAGTTAGAATTTCTAGGTTTAGCACATTAATCACTTTCAAATGTAAAATAATTAGCACATATTTCAAAGCATATTTTTACACATTGAACAACAAATGTTGACGTCATAAAACAAATTCATATTTCGGAGATTCCAGGATTCCGACTGTATGTTATTTTGTCCAAAAGGGACTTGGTCAAAAGCAGCTCTTGCTGGCAAAAAGTCAAATATGATGTGTGTGTGTACTCTAGACCTAAACTCTATTTTTACTTTTGTCAACCTGATCAAATGTCTTTCTTTAAAACCTTTGGTAACAGCAGGGAAGTGAAAGAGTATTTCAAGATCTCTCAAAATCAGGATTATATTTCTCTGTGAAGCTTACCTCCAAGTCCTACATTAAATTTCTGATTGATGGTGAACATTTGAGTCATTTATAAAATGAAAACAGATGGTCCTTGTTATTTCCTTCCTGCACTGTTCAACCTGAAGGACATCTGAGGACAATAATGACTGATCTGCCAAACGCCTGAGAAGCCAGTAGGGATGACCTCTACTGGAGAGAAGTTGCATAATGATTGAAAATATTTAACTGCTAAAGTGAGCGGCTTTAGAGCAATCCAGTTACAGCATATGACTGGGACAAATCCTGATGAAATATGTGTGCTGTCCCTAATCTTCCTCTATCATAAACAGCTGGGCTGGGTTATGAATGTGACTGTTGCTTAACCTGCAGTGAGAGTGGCCTTTGATCTGGATTTGGCTCTGCTTACCCTAACCTGATCCCCTTTTCCTACCATCTGTCATTCTTTTATTACTCATATTTTAAAAGCAGATTTCCACAGCTAAGTAGTACCAACAATTTCATTTGCTTGTTTGTGGGCACACTTCAAGCATTCTTACATACATTTGTCTATTCTAATTTCTCACGTCGGGTCCAGGTATTGACTGGAAACCAAATATTTATCATCTTTTAGTCTGCCAATGAATTCCATCCTGCAAGGATATAACTCTTCTGTTTGAGCTAATTATTCTGTTTTGACAAGGTGTTTACAAGTGTCAAGGACAACACTATAATTTACTCTGAACATCCTTGAGAGGAATTAACATAAAGGGGATATCAAGAAAAGAATATTGTCCTGCTAAATTTATTCCTTGCTCCAGCATCAACAGATGTCTCATTTTCTAGTATTTTGTATTCAGCCCAGATAATCCTAAAATTAAACTAAAAGCTTTTCCCTGGAACTGTAATTCCCTACTCACAAAGGACGACCTTCTGGGTTCCTGTATCATCTAGATTCGCATTTGGACAGTTTTCATCCTTGCTAGTTTCTGTAGTCAAGTTTGGTGTATATTTCACAAGACTACAGCAGTGTTGAAACACAGGTTTAAAAACCTACTGTCGTAAACATGAGCTTAACAATGTCAGAGAGTTCTCAAATTTAACCTGAAACTGAGAAGATCTGATAAGGATTTCAACAAGTCCTATTTATGAGATAGATTTATCATTTAAAATGAAAGACAATCGTAATCAACAAAGATTTTGGTGAGTAATAGTCTGGAGGAGATACAGTAGATCTGAAAAATATACACATCCCAGTCAAATGTTACAGTTTTATAAATTAAAACAAAAGGGACCATCATGAATCCTTTGCTTTCCATGTTTAATATAACATGTTCTCAAAAGATTTTGGAAAAATATAAACCTAAAAAACTTCAATAATTGGTTGTAGCCCTTTTATAGAGGTCAATAAGCGTGCCTTTGCACATTTGCCAACAAAATGTCTCAAAACCTGGCTTTACTCATGGACTATGGCTTGGCAACCCACAGTCTATGAGCCATACCTGATAGCTACAAGTTTAACTCCTCCTGGCCAGTAGGTGGCGCACACGGATGTTCACCCGTTCTCACTTCAACCTTAAGTTGTACTGTTTGCCAGCCATTTGCCAAGTCCTTTGGTCGGCATTAGCAAACATTTAACTTACTTGTCCTGAAGGAGATCGGCAACCTCTGCATGCACTCTGAGCCCCTTTGCTTCTTTAAGTTGGCACCAATGTTCAAAAGCTTGAACAATGCTTCTTTTTTGGTCTGTTTGAATCTGAGAAATGTAACGCTGAGAAGAAGCCATTTCACAGTGCTATCACAGAGCCAACACGATCTGGCAAATTTGGAGGGGCACCTGGCTGTGGACCTCCACTGTCCTCCACAGGTCCTCTTGCAAATTGAGGCGTCTAGTATGTTTTGTCTATGGGTAGGAGTGTGTAAACGCAGAGAAGCAAAGGGATATTTCACCCAGTTATACTTATGGTGTCTGTAGCGCAGCAGTGCAAGCGATTGTCTTTATAACTTGTATTTATCATCACTTATTTTAGAGCCCAAACCAGCGATTCCACTTTCAGAAACAAGCCCAAAAAAACACAACACACGACTCACATAATTTACAAGCGACTTTAGAAAAAACAGAAGTCCAAAGTCACTTATAATAAGTGGACTTGGAAACAGTGATGGCAATGTCTGAGCTCTGTCTCCATGATTTCAACCTATTCCTATTGGTGCAGAATCCTTTCGTGTCGACGTTGGCATTGTAACCACAAGTAAATATTTATATATTTTGGACTCATCAACATTTATAAAGCAATAATTTATATAATGTATATTTATTTATTCAGTAAAGCTAATACCTTTATTTGGCACCACTGTATTATTTTTGAAAAAAAATATATAGTTTTGAAAGAAAAGTTTAACCTATGACCTTTAAGTTTTTACTGATAAAGCCATTATTTTTCTGCTTTTATCTGCTGAGTGTTATTGTTGCTCTATAACACAAAATCACTGTTGTTCTCCATCTTTCCAGCAGATATCTGAAATATTTGGGTCAAGTGGAGCAGTATTTAAAACTTCTGATACTGAAATGTTTAATAAACTTTAGAAAAAACCTTATTCCATCTGAAGAAACGTAACCCCACACCATGATTCTGCCACAAAAAAATGTCACCCTAGGCATGAAATGAATCATTATTTTTCATGTCTTTTGTTGAGCATCCATGCTCTTGTTGCATTAAAGACCAGTTGCAAGTGACTCAGAGCAAAATAAAAATATGCGTATTCAGGAACTCTAAATATTTTCTGTTGCGAACTGGCTCTTTGGCTTAAACTTTCCTAGGGGAGCCTGTTAAAGCATTGCTCGGAGCTGCGGCACCAACAGCCATGGGTTGTCTCTACCCATACAGCTGCTCACCATACAGACGTTCTTAGCAAGATTGTAAATTCAAACTTACCTGGCAGACCAACCCGGACTGGACCGGTCAACACTGAGCCAACTCGTGCAAGCTGTGTGGGATTGAATTTTCCACACTTCAAGGTTTATCAAATTCCTGTGCTATGTAGCAGAAATGGCCACTTTCAAAGCTAGTTTTTTTAGTAAGAATTTTCATGGAGTACTTGGAGCTGTCACCTACTTGCAAATAACCATAAAAGCACCATAAGAGGATAATAATATTTATGTTAGCAGGAAGCCCTTTCATTCTGGAGTGCATTGAGTCTGTCCAACCCCAAGATTTATCTATATTTCTCACATCCGTACTGGTCACTAGTTCAAGAGAGTGACTTTCTATGTTTCAGTGGTTAAACAACACTTTCAAGGTGTGTCAGTTAAAATCCCCTAGTGCCTCTGAGGTTACAGTAGTCATGCAAACAAAAACATGGGTAACATTTAATTGGGGGTACAAATGAATAGTCCATGGATAGCTTAAAAGAGTAATTCAATTCAGTTTGTTTATGTAATGCCAATTTGTGAAAAAAGTCATCTCCATAAAGATAGATTCCAAGTCTATTGCATACGTTCCACATTGATTCATAGTTATTTCTAGTTACCTAGAGTACAAAGTGTACTATTTGGGTTGAAAATCTGTGTAGGTCGTACACAAGCTCCCAGCTTTAGCTTGAACACAGCCGCCAAAGAAGCTTCCTTAAAATCCTTGGAGGACTGCTTTGAGATCTCCCAAAACAACCACTGACATTAAAATAATAAATAAAAACCTTATTTATTCATCTGGCCAATTGTGTAGCTTCACTATCTTGAAGAAGGACTTAGCACAGGGGGTGAGGACAACACAGGAAATCGTGGATGCCGTCTGCAAGAAAAGGACGCGGTTATTGCAACACAAGTCTAGAGAAGGGCCAGGCACATTGTCACGCCTGCTTGAGCATCTCAGTAAATGTGCTTGACTAGTGCCTCTCCAGGACACAAACACCCAACTTTCTAACCACTACACCATCACTCCCACATCAGGTTTTATCCCTGTTGGGGAATCGAACCCCAGTCTCCTGCCAGACAGATAGATGTAGCTGTTGAGGCACACCACTGTAGGAAAATTCAACGAGGTAGCACGGATCGTCAGAACACTGGTGTATGCCAAGAGTCAACCATCAAACCAATGTAAAAGTGCACAAGTAGCATGATTCAAACCATAAACATTTCAGGACATTGTTTGTACAGTTCTTTATTTTATGCTGTTTTATTCTAGTGCTAACTATTTAGATTTAGTGTGTGCGTTCTTTGTGAGTCTCTCCTAACTTGATGGAGATATTTACACAGAGTAAAATGTTCAAAGTTGCTGTCAGGGTTTATTTTAGCCACATTGTAAAACATTGGGTTTATTTTAGCAAAAAAAAAAAAAAAAAAAAAAAAAAAACATCCTGACATACATTGACTGACTGCAAAACTGCATCAAACAACATTTCCCATCCCAGAACTGTAATGTAGGGGACTAACTTCTTACCACAAAATGTCTTCACTTTTTACTGTTCAATTAAAAACAGATCGCAGGATATTGAGTGCAGCACCTATAAATTAAATATTTTTACTGACCAATCATTGTAGTATAAAATATTCCTATTTGGAATATACCTTGGTATCTTTATGTGTTGTGGAAATGTAGTTGAAGATAGTACTAACCATCTGCACCTTCAGAAAAAGGAAGGAGTTTAAAATGACTTGTCCTCTACATGTCACAGTGTTATTTATTCTGCTCGGAGGATTGTCCCTACCTTGTATAGCCATGTTTATCTTGCACAGTTCTCTGGAGAGAGGTCTCTAGTCAGCCTTCTGACAACAGTATGACTCTCTGAGGCATACTAACAAGATGGAAACAAGCAAAGCTAATTCCACCAGACCATTCATCTCTCCGTCTGGCATCAGAGCAGATGGAAACGTATTAGCACATGATACTTGTGCCACCAACACAGCACCCATGGGTGTACAATGAAAGTGACAGTCAATCTCTGAAGGACACACAGTTTGAAGTTAAGTTAAAACTATTTCACAAAACTAAGTACTGATATGTCCATTTTTGATGACCATAAGAGATATGCAACCTTAGTTTTTTATTCTTCTTTTTCTGTGTTTTTTACTAGCCAATAATACTGTAAATATTTTATTAGATATGAATGATCTAATTAATGAAATGGCAAACATTACCCATTGAGTTTTGTGGAGAAAATTGTCTTTAAAACTGTTAAAGGGCTGTATGAATTTGAAAGGCAGGATGAGAATGAGATTATGCATGTTGAAGCGTTAACATGGAAACACACTGACCTTGAAGCAGCGTTTGTGTGGCTTTAGTGAATCAATTCCCGCTGCCAAGACAAGACAGACCCAGGCTGTCATATAAGGGGCCACAAATGTTGCTTCCTATCATAAAGGCAGCTTTCATCCAGGTAAAAGAATCAGCCTTGAATTTCACATTCACTGCAAAACTCTGGAACCAAAAGCACCTCACCAGACACTATGTCAATTTTCCACTTTGTCATCATCCAAAAATCTGAAAGCAGGCCAATTGTCCTCCTAGTTTATACTTTAACATTATCATACTTTTTTGGCCAGAACAAACTGTGCTATTATTTTACCACAACGTTTTATGTTTTCAATTATTTATCTATCTTTTTATGGTTCCCCATTTTACAAATCCTTTATTCCTCTTTTTCTGCTCAGCCTTTCTTACAAGAGAAAAGGAACCAACAATCGAGAGAGGGAACAAAGAGTCAAGGTGACAGGCAAATATCAAACCGAGGCAGCTTCTGAGTCGTCACATTGAACCCTCTGTAAATTAAAAATAGTGCATGACAACACTGCACCATATAACTGTGCTTTATTACTTCAGTCTCTGAATGAATTGCATAGTAAAAAGTAAATTTATGTTAAGAACTGAAAGATCACTTAAATCACTTTGCTGGTTTCTGGAAGGAAAAATTAAAAGAGGAAACAAGAAGGAATACAGTGCCTTTATAAAGGAATTAAGAGTAGTGCTTAATTGTGAAAAATAAGAAAAAATAATGCATAATTTCCTAAATTGTTTACAACTATGTAAATTAAAATTAAATAATAAATGCAAGATTTCTTTGAATTCTGCTCTTCTTATTCTGAACCCCCTAAATAAAACACAGAAATCATTCACTTTCAGAAGTCATCTAATTAATAAATAAAGTTTGCATGTATGTAATGTAGTCTCAGTATAAATACAGTTTATCTGTTAAGGCCTCAGAAGTTTGTTAGTGAATAATAACTAACAAGCAGGTCAGGGACTAAGTTGTGAAAAAGTTTAAAGCAAGATTATGTAATAAAACAAAATTGCAACATCATTGAACATCTAATGGAGCATTGTTTAATCCACAATTCAATAATGGAAAGAGTATGGCACAATTGCAAACCTGCCAAGGCAAGGTCATTCACCAAACCTCAACCTCAGTCACCCATTGTAAGTCTGAAAAGGCTGTAAAGCCTGTCAACAGTGGAAGAAACTGTTGACAGGACAAGTCCATAAATCTGGGTTTATGGAAAGTTTCAGGACGAAGGCCAACCCTCACTAAAACCCACAGAAAGTCCCATTTAAGGTTTGTTTCAAACAATGTGGGGAAAACAGCAAACGTATGTATGGAAGACTTATGGTGCTCTGGCTGGATGAGACCAATGTTTTGCTTCACTATGTGTGTTGGAAAAGTAACACTACACGTTACATGTTTTTTTTTTCTTCTCTCAATCCACACTATATATGTGGACACACTGTATATACACCTCATGCACCTTTTCCTCCTTTTGGCACCTTCTTTTGATTATTGAGCCGATGTGACAAGTGAATTTCTCCACTGTGAGATCAATACAGCATATCTTATCTTAAAACATCTTCTGCACTGTGAAACATGAGGATGGCCGCAGTACAATATGGGGATGCTTTTTTTGAGCAGCAACAGGGAAGCTGGTCAGACTTGATGGTAAGATGCGTGGAGCTAAAGAGAAGAGAATCCTCAAAGAAAATCTGTGGCCGGAGTGCCAAAGTCCAGTTCCCAAGGGTTGCTATCCTGCAACACCTTAGATGCATTTCTTCTCCAACACATCTGGATCAAATGACTGAATTATCTCATCAGCCTGTCACTCAGCTCTGCAGAGCCATTTGTTTGATTCAGGTGTGTTGGGGAAGGGATGGTTGTGAAATAGTGGTTCTTGAAGGCTCGACTTGTAGGCTGAAAAATGCTTTAGACTGGGACGAGGGTTCACCTTCCATCAGTACAGAACCAAAACACTCAGGCAAAGCTACAATGGACTGGTATGGATCGAAATATATGTGTTAGAAAGGCAAAACGCAGACCTAAATCCATTTTAGAATCAACAAGACATTTACGTTCACAGACACTCTTCTATCAAATCTGACTGAATATTAGCTGTCACATTACAACCACAAACAAATATATTTTATTGGAATAGTATCTGAAAGACCAACACAAAGTGGTATACAATTGTGAAGGAGAAAGAAACTGTTTCATGATTTCTTTTTTTACAAATAAAAAAACAGAAAAAGCATTGTTCAAAAGCATTCAGCTCCCCTGAATCAATAGTTTTGCTGCAATTAATGCTGCAAGTCTTTTATGGTATGTAGGTATGCATCTAACAGCTTTTTACATTTAGTGACTGAAATATTTGTCCATTCTTCTTTGCAAAACAGTTTAAGCCCAGTCAGATAAGATGGAGAGCGTTTGTTAACATCAGTTTTCAGATCTTGCCAGATTCTCAATTGAGCTTAGGTCTGGACTTCTGACAAACTGGAAACGGGACTACTTGTTTTCGGCCTTCTTCTTGCCACTCTTCCATAAAGACCACATTTGTGCGGTACATGACTAATAGTTGGTCCTGTGGACATATATTCCCCCACCTGTGCTGTGGATCTGTGCAGCTTTTCCAGAGTCACCATGGATCTCTCAGCTGCATCTCTGATCAGTGCTCTCCTTGTTCAGCCTGTAGGTTTAGGTGGACAGCCTTATCTTGGTAGGTTTACAGTTGTGTCATACTTTTTCCATTCCCGGATGATGGATTGAACAGTACTCCTCCATGAGATGTTCAAAGCTTAGGAAATCTTTTTAAAGCCTAAGCCTACT
The DNA here is from genome assembly GCF_011125445.2 of Fundulus heteroclitus. Taxonomy (NCBI): domain Eukaryota; kingdom Metazoa; phylum Chordata; class Actinopteri; order Cyprinodontiformes; family Fundulidae; genus Fundulus; species Fundulus heteroclitus. The sequence goes on from NC_046364.1 coordinate 35,073,823, forward strand.
TTAAACTTCTCTACAACTTTATCCCTGACCTGTCTGGTGGTGTTTCTTGGACATCATGATGCTGTTCTTCTCAATATTATCTTAACCAACCTTTGAGGCCGTCACGGAGCAGCTGTATTTGTGCTGAGATTAGATTACACACAGCTGGACTCTATCCAGTCATTAGCAATCATCAGGCAACTTCTGAAGGCTTTTCAGTTTTTCATTTGTAAAAATGTTTTTAAATCATGTGTAATTGTCTTTCTCCTTCACAACTGTATACCACTTTGTGTTGGTCTTTAACATAAGACTCCAGTGAAATATATTTATTTTTGTGGTTGTAATGCGACAAAATGTAGAAAGGTTTAAGGGGTGTGAATGCTTGTGTAAGCTACTGTATTTTGTTGATAAGAATTAAAAACATTTGGTATTGCCAAACACAGTCAGTGAAGGGCAGAAAGAACTGCTTTTCTAATGTCCCTGCTGATGTCTTTCCCTTTTGGCATTGTGTGAACACAAGCCTGTGTGATACTAGTACACCAGTCACTGTTAGAAAACATTTAATTTTCTGAAGGTGTTTTGTCTGATGTTGTCAAAACCAATTTGGTTATTTGTCTTATTGTAGTGGAGGTTTTGTTGTAATTAGCTGTTAACTCAACTTCCTCAAGAGCTTCTAATCAGCACATTACTCTACCTCAAAAGAAACCCCTACTGAGAGAACTTCAGCAACAAATTCCACTTGTCTGTTTTAGCTCTGCTCTGCAATTCAGATGGTAATCAGCTGCTCTGGTGCAGGTAGAGATTTTATGTGCAAGCAGCTTATGCCAAAAGCTTTGTTGTCAGGGCAAACTTTTGCAGATTCATATTGTGAAACCAGTAAACAGTGCAGCAGGAGCATCTGAACATTAAATCCTAATGATAAGAGATGGCATAAACCTTTCCATTACCTGTGCTGTAGATTGACACTGATTTTGCCTCCAGTTTTGAATCGTACTTATCAGAATACCTTTAATAAGCTTGCGCTGTGTGTGAAAAAAACAATAGTTGTCTTTGAATTGAGTAGATGACATAGATTACAAAAGCACCAGCTCAAACAATAATTGTAAGTGAACTGTGCTGCGTGCATGTATGCAGATCTCGTAGAAGACATATGCTAGCTTTGAAAGGTCAGAAAAAGCTGATGTGTTCGATGCGACAGGTGGTGGGATGATCAGAGAACATAACATCTTAGGGCTGCTGCAGGAAATGAGGGGTAAGGAAGGTGGAAGATGTCTTGTGATGTAAAGGTAACCTCGGGCTCTGAGGTTATTAGCATTTCTTTAATCTCTTTCAGCAAATGTCATTATTGCAGGAGTTAAACGCTGATGTAGCATATACCCCAATGTGGCATTATGTTGTAGCATACACCCCCAGTACTGTATGATCTTTTTTTTTTTTGCATTTTTGTTCTTCAGCTCTGCTCTTTTTCAATTTTCATACTCTGTCACATTACAGCTGCAAACTAGATTTTATGCAATGGACCAACACAAAAAAAAAAAAAACAGTGCACAATTGTGAAGTGGCTGGAATAAGTTTTAAATTCTTTTGCCAATAAATTTCTAGAAAATTGTGTTACCGTGAGTCAATGGTTTTTAGAACTACCTTTTTCTGCAGTTACAATTAAAAGTGTTTCAGGGTAAATTTCCACCAGCTTGGTGCATCTCAAATATGAACATTTTGCCCATATGTGTTTTCCAAAATATCTTAAGCTCAGTCAGTTTTTACGAGGGTCTATCAACAGCTATTTTAAGTCCTGCCACTGTCTTGCCATACTTAGATCTAGTTGAATATTTGGTCATTCTAACACATGAAAATGCTAAACCATTCTATTTTGCTCTGAATGTAAGTTGAGGGTTGTTGTCCTGATGGGAGGTAAATCTCAAACCACCCTTAAGTCTCTTATAGCCTCTCAGAAGATTTATTTTTTTTTTGCCAGTGTGTAGCTTCCAACTCATATTTTTTCTTCAGCTCTCACCAACTTTCATGATCCTGCTGTGCTGAAGAGAAGCATTCCCACAGTGTCATGGTGCCCCCACCAAATACCAAAGAAGGGATAGTGTGTTTAGGGTGATGTAACGTGTTTGTTTTCTGACACGCTGCATTTATTTTGCATGGAAGCCAAATATTTAATAAAAGTAATAATCTTTGGACCAATAGAGGAGAGATCAAAAGTTAGCACACAGCTTCAGTCGCTTCGGCTAGGAACCACAGATCAGGCCCGAAACCTGGGCCTGATCAGTATCAAAAGACAATTACAAGGTCGGCTTTCTATCACCTGAGGAGCATTTCCAGGATTAAAGGACTGATGTCTCAGAAGGATCTGGAAAAACTAATCCATGCATTCATCTTTAGTAGAATTGATTACTGCAACAGTGTTTTCACAGGTCTGCCTAAAAAGTGGATCAGACAGCTGCAGCTGATCCAGAACGCTGCTGCCCGCGTCCTCACTAAGACTAAGAAAATAGAGAACATCACCCCAGTTCTAAAATCCTTACACTGGCTCCCTGTATCTCAGAGAATAGACTTTAAAATACTTCTGTTAGTCTATAAATCCCTAAATGGCTTAGCACCTAAATACATCACTGACTTGTTATCAGTGTATCAACCTTCCAGACCACTCAGGTCGTCTGGCTCCAGCCTGCTCTGCGTACCTAGAACACGAACCAAACACGGAGAAGCAGCATTTAGTTCCTATGCTCCAATTATCTAGAACAAACTTCCAGAAAACTGTAAAAGTGCAGAAAGCCTGAGTTCTTTTAAGTCAAGATTAAAAAACACATTTGTTTAGGACTGCCTTTGACTGTTTCTAGTTAAACTGTTTTACTGTTTTTAATGTTTTTTTTTTTTTTGTTTCTACATTCTATTTTCCTATATTTTAATCATGTAAAGCACTTTGCATTGTCTCTGTACAGAATTGTGCTATATAAAAACATTTGCCTTGCCTTGCCGGTATAGATGGAGGCCATGTCTGGGTACAGTTTGCCATTATGTGATACTATTTTTCCTTCCATATGATGGATTGAACAGGACTCTGAATTGCTTGGAAGCTCTACCAGGAGATGTCCTCCTCTGGCTATGTAGAGCCTGGCATGACAGCTTCTGTTTGCAAGCTGTGTCTGAACACATCTGCCCAAACTACAACTTCTGGAAATATTGACACAACTAAGGACAATTTAGCCTCAATGCTGTGCACTACATTTCCTGAAGTTAAAATGCATTGCAACAGCAATGACACCTTGTATTATCTGAGAAGCATGATGAAGAAGGGCTTATGATATTGGTTAGTCTTGCAGCCTACCTGGACACTGAAGGTCAAATATTAGCATTGCGGAGTTAGCTTGGTTAAAAGTGGGCCATGTCATGTGACACACAGCAGCAACTGGATCAGAGATCAAAGTCTGGACAGCAACATGGTTGGAGTACTATTATGGGTCTGTGTATAAACAAATGTCTATAAACTTCAATAACCTGAAGAAACCTGAAGAAAAGGTCAAAATGTTTTGTAAGTTCTGTAAGCGACAGATGTGGTCATCCAGCAGACAATTATTATCAGGTTTTGGCCTTTTAAGATTTACTTTACAAACTTCTGAATCATGTACTTCATACAGTTCTTCTGCTTTTGGACCACTTCCTCAAAGAAGATGCTGAATCTGGGAATTTTTGGTTTTAAAATTTCAAACACATCCCTGTATAGACACAATTCATTATTGTCTGAAAGAGCAAGAGTCTTTGAAGATGCCAAGTGCTTTCCTGCAAACGCCCAAAGCATGCAAGAAGTGAGCTTTCAGATTTCAAAGCCTAACAGTTCAGCTATATCAGCATAACTTACATCTGGCACCAAAAACAATGCAAGATCCTAAGAAACTGGTCCCAAGTGTAAACTGACCAGCTTGATTCCTGCAGCAATGGACTACCAGGAAAAAACACTTCTTGCCAATCACTGTATATTTTGGAGCAGCACTGACAATATGCCCATATTATGTTTTTGTGTAACACAAGGAGTTAAGACGAGTTGTCCAGGGGGTACCCCGCCTCTCACCCATTGACAGCTGGAGATAGGCACCAGCACCGCGACCCCACAAATGATAGACGTTTTAGTGTAATGGATGGATGGACAAGGAGTTAAGATGTGACCTGAAAAAGATGTAGATCAAAAGCAGCCTATGAATTTAGCAATTATTTCTGTACATATTCTATCAAAAACCAAAGCAGCAAATTCCCACTATATGATTGCGCTTTGGAAAGTACTGCAAAGTATTTACATGCACAAAGTGAAATATGGTTATCTAAATCCAGGCACGACTCATTGAAAGTTAACCAGGGCAGCAAAAAGAATAATGGACAAGATCCTAGTCCAGTTAATATCTGGGAGTCCGAGTAACTATTAGTATACATTTGCACATCATGACTGCCTTATAGAAGTATTCAAACTCTTTTTTACATGTTGTCACATTAAAACAACATCCTTCAATGTATTGTACTGTGAATTTGTGTGATCAACCTTCCCAACAAACTTACCTCCAGTTCCTCTTTCACCTGCTGAAGAAAATCCTCCCCACAGTAGACTGCTGCCAACCTCCAACACTTTATCCATTACCTCCTTTTTGTGTTCCTAGGTCTCCATGATTCAATTCCTTCCCTTCGGTAACACTCTCTAAATCAACTCTGAGGCCTTTGCATAAGAGTTGTATTTATACTGAGATTAAATTACACACAGGTGCCCTCTATGTGCTAAATAGCTGACTTGTGAAAGAAATTAGTATAAATTATTATTTTTAAGGGAATCAGATTTAAAGGGTCTGAAAACTTTGGCTTTCCACTTCACTCTGTCATAAAATTTCAATAAAACACATTGAAGTCTGTGGTTGTAACAGGATACATGATAATATGTTTAAGGGTGGTAATACTTTTTCAAGGCACTATAAAATTGGGTCAACATTTCCAAATGAGAAAGAAAACCCTTGGTATGGTTGCCTGCTCTCTTTGGGTGTAAAGGGTAACAAATTTTAAGAAATTTAATCTACCAGTCCTGGCAGGTAAAAATAGAATCTACCTTCCAGGATTTTCTTGTATTTAAAGGCTTGATAAATATGTTTTTCTGGAGACCAAAAGAAAAAAAAAAACAGGACTGTTAATGTCTTGTTATCAAATAACCTATTATCAGACTTTTGTCTCTGTGGGTGTGCTAACCCTGTTGACAGTTTGCCACAGTTGGATGTTGTCATTCATGACATATCATTTAGATTTAGAGTTCTTGCATCATGTATCGGCACACATCCATAACAATTATTTTTCAAACCGCTCCACTGCTGTTTTAAGAGGGAGCTGCATCTCCCCCTGCTGTTTTACTGTAACTGCACCATGGCAGAATGAAATGAAATAGGATTATTTTCAGCCCAATGTAAACAGGAATCCATTGGAAACAGTTACTCTGCTTTAAAAATGAATGCATTACAAAGTTATGTGATGTAATTTTTAAAACTCAAACATAAAGATGTAGTATGCTTTTATATTTCAAACAGCTTAAAGAAACCTTGATTAAATTGTAGACTGCTGAATTAATATTTAAAAGCAAATAGCTACATTTTAAAGATTATGTTTACAGATTTATCTTGTTGTTTACAGAATTGTGTTTATTTTTTTCTGTTGCGTTTTTAATTTGTTTTGCTTGTTTATCGATTTTACTTTTTTAAGCATGGACTTGTAAGAAGTTGAGCTTTTTATTTATTTTGTAGAAACAAACTACCCTGAAGGATTTTTACCTTTTTATATTTCATAAAGATTACATAATGGTTTAAGTGGTTAATTTAGCCCACACACAAGAACCAGACAAGACAATTGTGTTTCAAGGTACATGCTGTGAAATGTGAGACATTAGCAGCACATGGCTCTACAGTTTCCTTCTAGATCGCAAACTAATACATCAAAAAGTGAAATAGCTGCTACAAAGAAGTAACTTATTTTGTGTGTTGTCACCTTTGTGATTCCTATACTATTTTATTGTATAGCCTTTTGAAAGTGCCACGTACAGAACTGATTATAGTTTAATCAAATTTGACTGAAATTTGAAAATTGAAATGGTGACATTTTATCCTTTCAAAAACAATTGTATTCATGTTGTAGTCAATGACTGATTATCTATTGTACAATTAGGGCCCCTGAGTTAAAACATGGCTGTAAAACGGACATGTAGGCGCACATTTGGTAAAAGAAACGCATTTTGTCTCGAAAAAAACGCAATGCTTCTTTGTATGATTTATCCTTTATCTGTGACGCTAAAAAAAGGAAAAAATATAACCCTTGCTCACTGCCTGTTTGTTTGTCAGCTTTTGTGCCTTTATTGTGTGTAATGTGAACTGTAATGTGAACCGGAGCAGCCAAAGAGAAATTTCGCCGCAGAAACACGCGGTGACAACTAAAATATCTTGATCCTTTGCGGGTCAAAGCCGTTTGAACGTTGAAGCTAGAATGTCCCGAACACTTGAAGGCAGCACAACTTTCCGTCAGCTGACAGCGTGGCGTCTTGCAGTGACCACGTGATCAACTGTCACGTGACAAGTTGAGCACAGACAGAGTCGCCATGACTTCAGCAGTTCAGTGAGTTACCAGAAATAATTTTATATAACTATACGCATATTAGCTTTAAATCAGCAAATTGTAGCACTTTTTTATGTATTCGCCTCTTTAACTGTTGTAAATGTGAGCTGTGCGCGCGAGCTGTTGCTAGGCGGAATAGTCTTTTTTTTATAGCGGAATAGTCTTTTTTTTTCTTCTGTCTAAACTAAAAGTTTTAATATTACACTTTTAATTAAAAGCTGAGTTTAGCTGCTGGATGCAGTTTAAATCCTATGCATTAGTGTTCTGTCATTTATTGTTTTAACGGGTTTGTTTTATGATTTTCGGATGCCTCTGTTCATGTATTTAAGATTTAACAAGTACTCCAGTTTAATAATACAGTGCAGTTTAAAGCGCTGAAGAATTTTCACTTTTGCCACCATCAATTACTTATTACCATTAAAGCAACAAACTTTTTAATTCATAATTCCTATGAACGGATAGTAGTACATTTCCTTTAGACTAATTCAGGTTTATTTTTATTTTTGTTGTAGATTTAAAACGTAACCTAGTGTTTAAAATATCAAAAGGTGTAAAAAAAAAATAATAAATGTTGCAATGCGTGACTACAGTGTTGAAACTATTTTTTTTACAGTCTTTCTTGATCACATGATAAGAAGGAAGACACTCCAGAAACCTAAATCAGACTGTGAGAAAAACACTGTGGCAAAGGTAGCTTATTTACAACATGTCAGTGTCTCTGAGTGGGGTTTATTCTGTTATTAACTTAAAAGAAACCACGTTCTTGCAGGTTGCCGTAAAATGCATCTAGGTCATGGATTAACCTCTGCTCCAGGTGGAAATACGCTATTGCCTTTATCTTATCAGCAAACCTCTTGCGAGAGACTAGATTTATTTCCTAAGACATATCAGTTACAATATTGCCTGCTGTCAGCATCTTCTGGCCTAACCTTTTCTTCTAAACACAGCTGGCTTTTTTATTACTTTTCCTCAAGCTGTTGTCAAGCCTATCAAATGGATAGAATTAGGTTTGTAAATGTAATGCAAATTGATTGTATTTACGCCGTGACAAATAAAACATTCTTGATTTTAATCTTGATCCTGTGCGGGTCAAAGGGAGATGATTTGTTGCTGATTTAGACGATATGGACGATATGGCCAAAACCTATATCACAATATATTTCTTAATTTTGGTTAATAATAATAATGACATCATCGATATAAACAAAATAACAGCCCCAGAAAGACCACAAAGAATGCCCACAACAGATGTCTGTTGAAACTTATGAGAATTAGTTTGCCATGCTTCTAAAACTCCTCCAATATAACATTCTAGAAGTATTTGCTTTAAAAAATAAAACACATAAAATTACATAAAGAATCAGTGCTGTTATTATAGACTGTAATGTATATTCAAAGTCTGGAAATGTCACATCACCTTTATTGAATAAAGTTATATTGCAATATATAATGATATTGAATTATTGTCCACCTATATGCTGATGTGCTAAAAATATTTAGTATTTCCTTATTTGTGAAAGCGATACCAAAGTATACTTTTACCTCAAATGGGGATGACTGCACTATTTTTTTCTAAGAGTTCTTATTAAAATACTATTCTATTCTTGTAATATTGTGACTTTATTCTCATAATCCCCCTAAAAATAAATACACACACCGACCGAAACAACGACACTGTAATTTTTGTGGTCCCAGGCTAAAAAGTTTGCAAAACCCTGTTCTGAAGTATTCTTTAGTAGGGAATCTTGGTTTCTTTATTTAAAGTTTAGGGCCTTAATGCTTTGGATGGCAAACATATATTCAGCCTTAGATGCAGTACAGACACTGCAGACCTCATGTAGATATGGTGTCCAAGAGACCAAAGATCACTGAAAGAGCTGCAATTATTGTGGTGCCAGATGTGGAACAGAGACTGATATTACTTCTACCTTATGTAATGATAGTATTATTATTGTAGTTTCTGATATCGTGCAGAAATTTTGGATATAAATCATATATAGGAAATGTATATCAGGCTCTTTTTAAGTATACTGGCTTAAGAAAATAACTCTAAAATGCATGTGACAGCTAATTAAATTAGTTTTATCAGAAAATCAGTATTTTTTGGAAAATGGACCAACTAAAGCTATTTAAAAGCCATAATTTTCTACCACAGTACTGAACAGAAAATAATAACTTGCCTATAAATAAATCTAAGAAAAAAAATTCTTGCCAATTAAAGCTATGATACTTCTGAAAAGGGGATCTGGCTAAATACTAACACTCTCATTATATGTTTATTTATTCAACAATGAAATATAAATCAAAGTGATGCTAGAAATAACAAGTGTGTGGTCTTTAACTCAATGCACTTGAATCACAACAACAGAAGTGTTGTTCCTGGATATGTGAAGTTGTGCCTGCCACATCCAGACAGTTTGCTGAATTATCTGGATAAAAATAATCTGTAGAGTCAGTGTGGTTGCAGTGTTGCAGATCTTGAGCAAGGCTATAAAATCTTAGCAAAAGCCCACCTAGTGAATTTCAGTGTCACCAGCTGCTGCTACACCTTGACTTTCCTGAGATATATCTTCTTGTCCTTTCAGACCCGTCTACTGGCTGGGTAATGACACCCTGAGGGTGTCAGCTGCCCTTTTTCTTGAGAACCGTCGAAGATTGTGCCAGGGGTTGAAAGTTAAGGACGGCTTAGTGCCAAAGTCAGTCGTGCTGCTGCAGGGGGGAGAGCAAAGTCAGAGGTACTGCACGGACACGGATGTCGTCTTCAGGCAGGTGGGTTGTATTTTTGCATTCATTATCAGTTCATAATCCACAAGCCAACAATGAGTTCATGGACCTTTTATAGATCTGGACTGCAGCTTTGGTTTTGTTTCCTTACATCTTATGGAAAGGGGACAGGGAGTAGCTGATTGGAGCGAACAAATACCTCAGCACATCTGTGTTAAACTTTAAGTTTTGCTAGTTTTTAATCATCTCATCACATAAAATATGAAACCCTTCCTGTCATACTCCATAGTAATCATTTTGTATGTCTATAAGTTGTTTAGTGCTTACGACTGGTAAAGTTCTTTGTGGACAAAAGATAAAAAATCTTGTTTTAACATTTCTGATTGTTTTTCTTGTACAGGAGTCTTTTTTCCACTGGGCCTTTGGAGTGACAGAGGCTGACTGTTTTGGAGCCATAGATGTGGACACCGGGAAATCCATTCTTTTTGTTCCTAAACTGCCTGAAAGCTATGCTACTTGGATGGGGGAGTAAGTCTCACTAATCCTCAAAGAGCTTTGTACGCTGCCAGCACTCTAACAACAGCAAGTGAGAGGCTTTAAATTGGGAATTTAGCAAACATGTTCTCCACTTCAAGGTTTTTTTGTTTATTTGTATTTTCTTCCAAATTCTTGTTACAAATTAATTGCGTGCACATCCACTTTTCTCAGACATTGAATTAGGCAATTATCCAGACAAAAGGGACAGGGTGAAATGAATAAACTATAGGCCATACAAATTTATTTTGCTAAATGATTTCAGTATTTCTATTCTGAAAATTAAACAAATGTATTTTATGGATTCATTACAGACTAACAGATATAGAAAACCAGTTGAGAAATTAGAATATTGTCAAAAAGTTAATTTAATTCAGTAACTAAATTCACTAAGTGAAACATATTATAAAGAATAATTTCACGCGGATGTTTCCATGCCTTTATTTCTGTTAGCTATCATTTTCTAAATATACAAACACAACATTTAAGATTAGAATATTGTTCTAATCTGACCAATAAAAACATTTTCATACAGAAATTTAGACGTAATAAAAAGTATGTACATATGTTGCATAAATGTACTGAAACAGTTTAAGATATGGATGATATTCTACATTGGCTAATAATTCATCCAGGGCAGTAAATTGACAAAGTTAATTTTGCACATAAGCATTGTTGAGTTAGTGGATGATCATACAGCAAACTGGTTCTTGTGTTTGTAACAGGCGCATTAACCTCTAAAAACATTTAAAACAAACATTATATTGCAGATCATTTCTGGATAATCCTAATTTGTATTCTGCATATCGCCGAGACGCATCCAAATAATTACTTTCCAGGTTTGTTTGGAATAAAATAAGTTCGGTAGGTTGCGTTTCACTGTAGTGGAGTGCTATTTGGGTATAGACTTAAACCCAGACATAAAAATTCTGGATTAAAGCATCTAAGCAACGCTGTTTTTAGTCCATCCTGAGAGCATTCAGACCTGTAACTCCTTCAAAGTCCAGCCGGGTTGCTAAAGACGGATATTAGTTCCAAGTCTGAATTTCATTTAATTTTATACCACATTTATATTGGCTACATGTTGTCTGGACTTTGCTTTATCAGTAGTTTGTTTGCATCTCCATGCAGGATCTTTCCTAGAGAGCACTTCAAGGAGAAGTATGCTGTTGATGAGGTGCAGTACACCTGTGATGTAAGTATGTGTTAACTTTTCAGTCCTATGTGACCTTTTCTGCACCACCATATAATATTTTTAATGGTTGCTATAATTGTTTTATTTGCTAACCTTGGCAGAAACTGATGTTATTGCGCCAGGTCATCTGATTAACCTTACTGTTGTAGCTTATCTTACTGCAGAGGATGCCAGTCCAATAACTGTTACTGCAGATGTGCCATCATGTCAAATTGAAGCAGTGGGAAAAAAACAACTTAAAATTTCATGTTGAAGATGTTATTTGAATAATTTGAGCTACATTTATATGAAAAGATTGTACATTATATGGTTAGTCCTGCTATTTCTGGGTTATGTCTGAGAAAGGACAGACAGTTTTTGGTACATTTAAGAATGGCACAGCTGCAAACTATTCAAGATGTGGATGTCCATCTAAACTAGCAGGCAATGCGAGTATAAATCAAGGAAGCAGTCAAAATTACCACAGTAAGCCTTAAGTAAGCTTTAATCATTTAATGTAATAAGAACCCATTAACTTACCCAGCCCCTTAAAAAAGCTGAGAATTTTCCATTAATTTATATTTATGCACTTTACCTCATGACTAAATCTGCTGATACTTTTGATATGTCTACATCTCACCACACGCAGAAGGTGTTAGATTGCTGAAATATTTTCAGTGCATGATGCAAATTAGCAGCAGAATATTTAATAAACCAGCTGCATCTCAACACTATTAGCCTGTAAACTAATTATCTCAGCCAATAAAATTAGTTTACTGTATTCAGCTATAGGGATTACAAAAATAAACAAACATTGCTTCCTTTTTTGTGGCAACTAGTGCATGGTTAGTTTAATTAATATTTTTATTTTCAGTATTCAGCTGCTGTTGCAGTGAACTCTTCTTGCTTTTCATGACTTTAGGTGTTATTCAGAAATCATCAACTAGCTTTGATCACAGCTCATTAGTGTATCAAAAGTTGCATCAACAGTCCATAAATCTCACTCTCTGAGAAACTTAGTTATGCTATAACTCTTTTTTATTAATACCTCTACGTCCCGTCTCTTAGGACTTTATCCAAAGTATATTACACATGATTGCCTTGGTGAAGTGCCTTGAAATGACATGTATTGTGAATTGGCTCTACATAAATAAAACTGTATTGAGTTGAATTGAAATATTGAAAGCCAGTGGTAGCATCTTGTATAAAACATACCAGCTCAGAGAATTGGGAGTTGAACCAGCAGCCTTCCCTGTCAATAAACCTGAATTTAGAATCTTTCTTTTTAGCAGCCAGTTCCTCAGGAAGCATTCCTGGGGTATTAGAAGTAGCAGGAAAGATGCACCACCTAAGATAAAAACTTCTGTGCAACGACTCCTTAACAAACTTCACTCACCAAGTCACGTACTTGCTCTTTATTCTTAATGTTCGGTTCACATATAACCACTTGCTTGTCTTTATTTTATGTAATGTGTTTCTATAACAGAACATTTTCTTCTCACTGCTGGGGTAGGAAAAATAAATGGTAGCCTGCAGTTGTCCTCAAGCTAATCATTAGCTCTGAAAGCTGTCACAGGTTTATGGACTTTAAGAACATAGTTTACAGTGGCTTCTTCATTCTTAAATGATTAGCTGGGTTGGCTGTGTTGCCACAAAGTCAGCAAACTCTATGATTCAGAGATAAAATCAGAGGATCATGTATCTCCCCTTCCATCACAATGGTGTTGGAAAATGTGCAGCTTTAAGTAAATGACGCTCCAGCTTCTCCTTCCTAAACATTTGACACTATTAGAGAACACAGTTTGTCATTCTAAGACAGCCTCTCATGGATTATTTTGGAAATGCAAAAATAAATTATGTGGCATGACCGTCAACACACTGAAAAGCCATATGCTGCACACCTGTACCACGCATACAAAATAACCATGTTAAAATAGCACTACACTGACCCTATGACTAAATGAAATAATCGTATGCTACACTTTTCAGAGGCTCAGTCTGCTCTGATGAAGATTCTCTCAACTTAGGATGCTGAATAACCAGAGCAGTTCCAACTGATGCACTCTGACGAACTTTCTGATTAATTTAGCTCATAATGTAGCCACTCAGGCAGTGTTTACTAATCCTGGTCCTCAAGTCAAATTGCCCTGCATGTTTTAGATGTTTCCCTTCAGTGAAAGCCTGTTAATCAGCCATCAATTAAAATTGGGTGTGTTGAAGCTGGGGAACTTTTGAAACATGCAAGACAGTGTGTGTGTGTGTGTGTGGGGGGGGGGGGGGGGGGGGGTTACTGATGTCACAGAAGGTGTAACAAACCACATCTTGACACTAAAAAACACAGAATTTTACAAACCACATCACAAAAATCACAGACAATAAAAAAACAGGGCCATGTCATAAGGAACACACAAACATTTTGTTTTATTTAGGTCTTAATTTTATTATTTTTTTCATCACTTGTAATTCAACACAGATACTTCTTAGAGCTGACAGGATTTCATGTTCCGCAAAATGTTTTATTTCGTCATGCTTACAAATATGCCGACGTTAATGGCAAGATAAAAAACAGTGTAAGCAGCTTTAGTGCTCATGTAATCCTCACCCTGCCCAGATGGTAATATTCAGACCTCTTGCATTGCATATTTCATGTATGTATGTATGATTATTTATTATTTAGATATTATTTATTGCCTCCTTCACCAAAACCAGACAATATGCAATATGCTGTATCTTAGTAAAGTCAACATGACATTCTCAAATCCCGCTGCAATGTTTGTGAACACTCAAAGAAGAATTTATTTTGAGATCTTCTTGCTGCTGGCAGAGTGAGGCAGACTCTTGTCATCAATTGTGGCGCTTATTATAACTGGAAAGGCCACCGTGTCAGAGTGACCTTTATTACGAGGACTGATTCTTATCGTTTTTGAAGCTCTGCTGGATGACTTACTCTCCTGATTATTTCCTGTAGATTGCTGATGTCCTGTCCAAGCTGAAGCCATCAGTTCTCCTGACTCTGGTAACTATCATTTAATCAACAGGACTAAAGTCTATCATGACTGCTTGTACTAAACTAATATAGTAGGGGTGTAACATTACATGTATTTTGTACCGAGAATGTCCTTTAAAACTGAAGCACGCATCGAGCTGGGATTTCTGCGTTCTGTTAAACCCCTACAATATATTCTTATATATGTTTGAAATGTAATAATTTTCTGTCCCTTTTTAAGAGAGGACAGAACACGGATAGTGGGAGCATCTGCCGCGAAGCCTCCTTTGAAGGGATCAGTGGGTATGTTTACGTGGCAGTAATTTGCATTAATATGATTCACCTTTATTTGTGAATAAATTTGTGAATATTTTTGCCGACTGTAATCGGTAGATATTCTTGCTTTTTGCTTGTTTGGTTTCAGTTTAACAGAAATGTACATTACATTTCATTGACTTTGTGGTGGACTTTCTCCTTTTTTCAGCTTCCAAGTGAACAACACTCTTCTACACCCAGTCATTGTGGAATGGTGAGTGTGTCAAACTTCATATTATAGTTAATGACTGAGAAAGTCTGCCTTAGGGGCTTCAAAAAGTTTCTTCAGCAAAATTCTCAAACAATCACACATCCTAGGGAATTTGATTGGTGTCGTAATCAGGGTGGACGTTTCCTGCGTCTGTTTTCCTCCTCTCTGAGTCAGAAATCCCTCTGCATGGACATAATGATCTACGTGCTTTCCTGGTTGTCTTTGGTATTAGAGTTTGGACCCTCCAGATGAATTGATGTTTTCAGAAATGAAGAAGAATGCTGCTCAGTCACATCTCTTGGAGCGCAGAGCTTGATTGAACCCTCTGCCCCCCCTCCCCCTCCTCCTCCTCTTGCTCAAAGTAACAAGGGTCTCTTTTAATTGGCTTTCTGTTTTTAGAATAGATGTCAGTGTTCCTACTGGTTACCCCTGCCTTGTATTTATCTGCTAAACCTATCCCCAGCAATACCCCCAAACAAATAAGAAGGATTTAAATTGGCTGTCTAAAAGAAGACTGGGGCGCAATTTGTTCTGAGCTGAAGATTAACAGCATTCTTCCTTAAAATTTCCAAGGAACATTTGATTTAATTACTTCACACGTTCCTGGGTTTAATGCTAGACATGCTGTTTCACACTCTGTTTATTTCAAACGTGTAAATATTAAAAAACAGTGAGATGAAGTTATCACGGATAATTTAGGTGCTCGAAAAGGAGTAGAATGAAGTTTATATTTATTTACTCCTATACTCCTACTCCCCTTAAGTACTATTTATTAAGTCTGCAAATCATCCATCCTCCCCTTTCTGTACCCACTTATCCGTGCAGAGTGACACACACATTCACACCTAAGGGCAATTTAAAGGAACCTATTCACCTTATATGAATATGTTTGCACTGTGGAAGGAAGCTGGAGTACCTAAAGGGAACCTAACAAGTGCATGAGGAGAAAACGCTAACTTCACCTCAGCAGAATTTATTCAGTTTCATATGTGAAATGTTTTAAAAGGTGCTGAAAATACTCACCAGAACCCAAGATCTGTGTGTCATGAACAAATGTAGTGTTAAAAAAAATGGGCAATTTACATGTGTCATTCATGTCCATAATAAATAATTTTGGTACCAGAACTGCATATAAAATTCAAACATACTTGTTTGGCATCTGCTTTGCTGAAGATAATGTGAACTCATTACTCCTTGTTCTGTCTGGTGTTGCAGTCGTCTCGTTAAGACTGACATGGAGCTGGAGGTCCTGCGCTACACCAACAGGATTTCCAGTGACGCTCACAAAATGGTAATATCTTCCATTTCAAGACAGATTATATGTGAGGATGGCTAAACTAGGCCATTACTAAACAAGACTTTGCACTCCTCAAACCCTTAAAATAAAGAAGAAGTGTATCAAAAGCCTTGCAGAAGATTAAGACTCCCTCATTTTGATTTATTGATACTAAAGGGAATATTTAAGCTCCTTAACAATAGGGTACACTTAGTTTTTCACACATCACTAGAGTTTAGTCATTGCATCAGCGTTTGAATTTACTGGGCACAAAAAGATTTTGGCATTTCACTAGAACAGTTTGTTATTGGCTAATTCAACAATACTTGAGCTCAGTGCTTCTGAATGTTAAACAGGAAGGATTGATACATTTTTTTATGTTGATTTTTAACAAGGAGGATAATTGCGTACTAGAACTCCAATTTTTAAAATCTTTATAAAATCACCAAATTAAACAGAATACAAAAAAATAACTAAAATGTCCATTCCTGATTTGTCTTGATCTGTTCTGCAATGAGCCTGATGTTCCAGTTTTGACTTCATGTACACAAAATAGAAACAAAGGGTTTGGTGGTTTCTGTGCATGCAATGGAGACAGATATTACTGTCAGGTTATTTGAACCATTTTAGTTTCTTAATGATAATAAATTCCTAATAATTATGTTAATAACACTATTGTGATGATAATATATAATTGCTCTTTTTTGTAGGTGATGAAAAATGTCACTCCTGGAAAGAAAGAATATGAAATGGAGAGGTAAGTTACACAATTTCTCTATAGTCAGTAGATATGCTGGCCTGCATTTGCCTTTTGGATATTTTATAGCCATTTGCTGATAGAGATTGCTTCACTATTTTAAGCTCATGTCTGTCAGTCTCTTTTGTATTTGCTGTATGGAAAGAAACAGAAAATGTTAACCACCAGTTTTTCTCTGTCATTATAATCCCTCTAAGAAGCTAAAAGTCCTTGAAGGTCTCGACCATAACATTATTTTTACGTCATTCAGACGACATACTCTTTCACTTAATTAACGTTTCACAGAATATGACTATTGGATTTCTTTCCTTTCCTTCGTACTGCTAAAGTTTTGTTTTTCTTTAGTCTGTTCCAACACTACTGCTACTCCAAAGGCGGGATGCGCCACACCTCGTACACCTGCATCTGTGGAACGTAAGGCTTCATGAGCTGTTTCTTTTAAATTACATTTTAGTGTCTGATGTTTTACTTAATCAAGTTTATCTTTAGTAAACATTATATTTTTTCTTGTATAAATGAAGAATCTTGACTGCTGGCCTGTCAGTTTAGGTGGAGATCCTCATCTTGACAAGATTGTTGTTGCGCCATTTTGAAATGTGCTAAATACTGTATTTTGTCAGATGTTACTCAAAAATAGGAATGACCATAGAGGTTTACCAATGTTTTTTTTTTTTTTTTCATATTAATGCATGCACAGGCCTCAAGAAAATCATGTTAATCATGCCTTTCTTGGTGGGTATAGTGCATGTAAACTATTTTTGTTTCATTGAAGAATTGCATTCAACCATTTGAATTCTTATGAATCTATCAGTGTGTGGTGGAAACAAGATCACCTGGACAAAGACAATTATCAAAGAGAAGTGTTTATCGAACTTGCAGAATGTGAGTCAGATCCAGAGTATGAAACTGCTCTGCTTCACAAAGCAAATTTATAGCGCAGTTTGCAAAATAATTGCTTCTCTTGTCACGGGACACACAGGAAGTCTGTCACCTGCGGCTCCGCTGTGGTTAAAAACTGTCTGGAAGCTTGTGTCCTCTCCGTGACCCAAGATCAGTTCTGCAATAATAGGGTCATGTGAGCAGAAGTAATATGCTTTTTATCAGTACAGAGGTTATGAATACTTTCTTCTGGCTTTACAAGCAAAACAGGTCAACATTTTCCATAGCACAGTGTCATAAACTCCTTAAAAAAAGAAGAAAATGCTTCCTTTCCCAGGAGCCATATCTATTGTCTAATCATCAACAATATTCCCCCATCAGTGCATTGACGCAGCATCCACATTCAGAGGTAGACACAATCAATAATCAGTCTTTTAAGTACAATAGATCATGAGCCATTTAATTTAGTCCATGTTAAAGTTCAGACTGGAACTCAGACTAAATATTGTTAGCCTAACAGCTGATCGGGTCATTTCCTCCTCATGTGTTTAAGACCGCTGGTTATAACCTGTGTTGTTAGGAAATTGCTTTGACTATGTAGTTGACCCTGCAGGGCCATTTAGGGTGACCTCTAGGTATAAAAAACATTGCCTATGTAATTTAGCAGCCTAAAACATGATAGAAATTAGTAGTCACATTTGGTTTATTTTCTGCATAGAAGTAATAACATACTTGAGAGTTGACGCTGGGAAATGTCTTTGTATTTTGTGTTGAATTCTCCCATCATTTATTCCCACCAGAGGCAATAATTCTTCAGTCCTTCACTATGGACATGCTGGGGCTCCAAATAATAAGACCATTGAAGACGGAGACATGTGGTGAGCAGACTTTAGCAAGTTGTTGTAATTCTGGTAGTGACTCATGACAGGATTTGAAAAACATTTTCAAGATATTTGCATCAAATTGCCTTTTTATTATTCAGTTCTTCTATTTCTTATCGACACTCAAAATGACTTGAAACACAAATCCAAAGTGCTAGAACTTTGTAAAATGCCTTGAGATGACGTGTTTTGAATTAGCTCTGCATACGTAAAATTGAATGGAATAGAAACAAATGAATGGGTTGTGATGCTGTTTTTCTCTGCAGTTTGTTTGACATGGGTGGAGAGTACTACTGCTACTCCTCGGATATAACCTGCTCCTTCCCGGCCAACGGAAAGTTCACCGCAGATCAGAAGGCCATCTATGAAGCTGTTCTAAAATCCTCCCGCGCCGTCATGGCTGCCCTCAAACCAGGTTATCATCTTCAGTTATACTCACAGGGAGAAAATTGTTTTTAAAAAGGTTACCTTCTGATATTTTAGAACCATTACAGGACATAAATATGTACTTCTGAAACCTCCTGCTTAAACTGTAGTGGATGATTTTTCTGGAAATGTAGATCAGAAACGTCACTTTTTGATTAATTGCGCAAGACCATCCTACCTGCTCTTCTGCTCCTCAGGGGGATCACGTGAAAGAATCTCCCAAATCCACTCTGGTCTTATTACTTTCTACTAATGCCTTCCTCTTCTTCTCATAAACTTGCAAGACAGTTTGCTTCTTGAGACTCTCTGCCATTTTAAAAGTATACAGCGAGAGCAGCAATGACTGGCTAGCACAGAAGCTAACTGGATACAGTAAGATAAAACTAGCAAGGAACGTGCACGCACACCGGCGTTAGGTAAGCAGGTCACAATGATTGGCATGTGGGACAACCAATAGATAAGATGATACCCCTGGAACTCGAAGCTGCAAGAAGATCGTCTACTATACCTTTAAGGAAGTTGCTCAGAAAGTTGGGGTTGGGAGCCGACTGGGGTCACTAATCAAGTATGTTGTTATGAGTGTTGAGATCTTATGTGGAAAATAAACTGAAAGGAAATACTGATAATAAAGCATATTTATGCTGTAAATATTAAAAATAGATAAACTCAGTACTTTACTGAATAATAATAGAGGTACATCTCAATAATTAGTATCCATCCATTCATCCATTTTCTGACCGGCGAAAAATGTATTTTTGTTACATTGTTTTGTTACCTTGTTTTACTATACAAAGAATAATATATTTCAAGGATTTGTTTCTGTTGGCTTGTGTAAACATGAGTTACAGGCAGTGAAAACACAAAATTAGTTTGACTAAAATCCATCAAATGAATTTAAGCCCTATTCTGACCGGATTAGCTTCACCTAGGGACCACATGGGATTTGTAATTATTGCAGAGGTTTCCTGTGTTGTTAATCCCATGCGAATCGGCTATGTCAGTAATTTGTAAAGTAAAAAATTCCCCTGCAAATTACCTACTATATTTACCTCAACCCCGAGGTCCTGTGATAATACTAATCCAATGTGATTAGGCATGTCTTTGATTTGGACAGAAATGGGAGTTGGATCCCACGTGTGAATAAGCAGGTTTTTTTGTTGCTGTTGTTTTTGTTTTTTTCCTGGGCACATGTTGATTTGCTTTTGGTTAAGAATGGAGGCTGGATTGGAGTGTTTAGAAAACTTTGAGTCCCAGGCCAGAAAAGCCATATCGGAAAACAAGCCCAATAAGCAACACACCACACTGTGATACAGAGCCCCTTTTCTATACTGTATAAATTAATGCATTTAGTGTTGCATTTCTACCAACAACGACATTTCCTGTTCGCAAAATTCTCAGGGATGGAGCGTATGCATGCAGACAGGTGTTAACCTGCTCTCGCTATCCGTAATGCAGGAGCAGTTTGAGGGCTCCTGTTGCACAGTACGATAGACAGGAGAAGGAGTTCTGTTGGAGAGGAAAAAAAGACAAGCCCAAATATGCGACTGACGAAATATGCAGAAGGCTTTAGAAAAAAGAGAGCCCAAAGTCGCCTATAAGCAGAGTTGGCTGCACTGCATCTGTTACACGGCCATTCGCGCACACAATATGCAGCAGAGACGTCTGTGAATTTCAGCTAAATCTCAGGCTTCGGTTATCCCGTGCGAATGCGCCACATAAAAAACTGATTTAGGGGGTAACTTATTTAGAGATAATGTTTATCCTGTGCGAACAGGGCTTTAGTTGCAGAAACGTTATGCTCTACGCAATCATGGGTAAAGACATCTGTTGTCCAGCAGACATTAAGCTATTGTCACCTTTTACAAGAAGTGGTAAGCCACATAAGGTGTTTCTTAAAGAAGCTGGCTGTTTGCACAGTGCTGTATGCAGGAATATTAATAGAAAGTTGGGCGGAAGGAGAGGTGTTGTAGAAAAACGGGCACAAGCTACAGATTTGTGAGTCGACCTAAAAAACATCTCACCTGCGCTGAGGAGAAAAAGAGAACTGAACTTTTTCTCACTGGTCCACAGACCACTTTTCAGAGGATAGTAAATTTCATGACTAAAGCAAGGCCCCAGAACTGAGGTCCAGTCAGAAATGATTTGGGGGGGTCACATCATTGGCTGGTATTGGTCCACTGTGTTTTTCTGGCCCAGAATCAGTCTAGCCGTCTATCTGGAAAGTCTTGGAGCACCTTGTGATTTCCTCTGTTCAAAATACTTGCAGGGATTCTGGTTTTATATTCTAACAGGACTTGGCACATAGCAATAGTATCTTCATGTTTGATTGACCACAAACTGTCCTGAAGAAATCTGCAGAGGATTTTAGAAAGGCGGATGAGAAACACCAAACCCAACAATAGAGAAGAGCTGAAGGCCACAGTCTAAGCAACCTGAGCTCCCTTAACACCTGGACGAAACCATAATCTGATCACCTCTATGCTGTGCTTCAGCAGTGCTGTTTGTGTAATCTCTATACCACTGTTTACTGATTTAGTGGTAATGATGAGTACACAACTGGAGACTCTTCTTATTTTGTGCATTGGATGCTGATAAAGTATTTCTATTCTGGGGCAATAAAGTTTTTTCCTACAAAATTATTATTTATTTTTTTTGTTGTGTAAGGAGAAATCGTCCCGGGTGATTATCTTTAGCGGTAGATAAA
Organism: Fundulus heteroclitus; assembly: GCF_011125445.2. Lineage (NCBI taxonomy): Eukaryota > Metazoa > Chordata > Actinopteri > Cyprinodontiformes > Fundulidae > Fundulus > Fundulus heteroclitus. The sequence continues at coordinate 35,095,305 of NC_046364.1, forward strand.
ACTTCAGCAACACTTGAAGGATAAGGAGCTCCTTTTCCTTCAAGTGTTTTTTATCTACCAGTTCACAGTTCATGCACCGTGGAAGTTGGTGAAGTTCTGCCAGAAACCTTTGGATCTCTGCTGATTATTTTTTAGCAAAAGCTCACGCTCCGTCCTTTTTCACGCACCAGGAAGTGACTACAAAACCATTCCAAATATTCCCACCAGAAAGGTTTTTTTTGTTTGTCAAGAAAACAATCCATTCTGGGATTACTGTAAAATAGACACTGTGTGCGTGACTTAAAAAGGCTCTTATTATTACTTATACTTGATGAAAAGGCTGATTACAATTGAGTCATGTTTTGCTTATTAAGGTTTCTGGCTCTAAATAAGATGATAAATACCCTTTTAAAAGAAGCAGAAACACCCTGTGTTGGACACGCATGGCAGATTCTGCATGTGCTAAGCTACTTTCTTTGTCTATTCTGTTCGGTGCATTTGAGGGGAGTGTAATCATCTGTGATGGTGCACACAGCAAGCAGTCACAAAAATCATGCCTGCACATGGTCATCTGGAAGGACCCTGGGGGGGATATAGCTGACTAAATTCATGTGAGGACAAGAAGAAAGTCTGAGAGGTATGAATCTCGCCTTAGAGAAAACGTAATCCAGTGCAGAACTGTTCAAACTAAGTAGCACTGACAACAAATCAAACCCCCTCACCTCTACTTCCACTAGGGAAGGTGTAATTTTAACACACATTCCTTGTAAGTGAGTGGTTTTAAAATTGTCTGATGGGCAGTGTATTAGGACGTGGCTTTGTCTGTGTCAACGTTGCAGGATTTTCCTTGATCCGCTCACTCAGGTCAGCTAAGCTGCTGCTCCTCAGTGTGTCCAAAACAACCGTGGAATTAGAGGTGACCACGCTTTTGCTGTGGCAGCTCCAAAAATGCGGAGTGACTTACCAGTGCTCATCAGACAGGCTACAGCACTTTCTGTTTTTAAATCTCTTCTTAAAACTCACCTCTTTAAAAGGGGATTTGTCATTCTAACGTTTTTTTTATTTTATTTTTTATCTATTCTTTACAGCACTTTGGTCTTTTCTATAATGTAAAGTGATATTTATACGTTTGTTTTGAAGGTGTGAAATGGACTGACATGCACCGTCTGGCTGACAGAATTCACCTGGAGGAACTCGTAAAGATCGGCATCCTGCATGGTAATGTTGAGGACATGCTGAAGGTCCACCTGGGTTCTGTCTTCATGCCCCACGGCCTGGGACACCTGCTGGGCATTGACGTCCACGACGTGGGAGGTTACCCAGAGGTAAGAGGGGAACAACAGAAATCCTTGTCGGGTCTTCTTTAAAATCCGCAGCCTGGGCTGTTACCAGGAAGATGACATGTTTTCTTGTTTTTCTAAATGTTCAGGCATCATCATCAATACCAAACATGAATAGGCAGTAAATGGAGGGAATTCAGTAAAATTAACAGTACTTTGAATAGAATGATAAAAAGTCATGGTAAAAATAAAGTACACCCTCCTTTAAGTTGGGGACTTTACATGTTTGTAAATAGTTATGGTTTTAGATTTTTTTACTTCCAGGCATCATCTTTGTTTGATAAAAACAAGTATGTGCTACATGGTTTTGTACAAACAGCAGATTATTTATTTCTTAAAACTGTGAAAATTTCTTCTGCTGCATTCAGTTTACCTCAGATGTATTTCTCTCCAATTGTGTGTAAAGAAACATGTTCAGAAATACAGCAGGATATCACTTAATCAGAATATCACTGAACGGAGAGGGAGGTTATTTCACTAATTGTTTTGAAAAAAGAAAAGCTTGTGTGGAACTTTTTTTTTCCATGCAGAGTGATACGTTTAGTTTATTCCTGTTTATAATGTGAGCCACACAAATGTGTTCGTGGGACAGTGTATGACATTCACAAAGTAGGTAAGCCATGAAAAGGTCCTCCCTAAAGCTGGCTCTTCAGAGTGAAGAATATGAATGGAAGATTGAGTGGAAGGAAAAATCAATAGGGATAACTGCAGCTTTGAGAAGATTGCGAGGCAAAAGCCCTTTCAAGAGGTGTGAGGAGATTTCCAAGACATGGACTACAGCTGGAGTCACAGTGCTTTAAGAGCCTCAACACGCAGCCTTATCCAGGACATGGGCCCGATCAAACAGCTGTAAACATCAAAATGAACAGAAATGTTTCAGTGTGTAAAGGATCTATATGATGTCCGTTTCTGTTTTTGTATTGCATTTATTCAATGTTTCTAATTAGATACACCTGGAGATATTGTACAGCATTATGTGCACCGCTGGTTTATGTGTGATACAAACTGACAGAGGTGCTTATAAATGGTTTCTGCAATGCACTGTATTATATGTGCCGTATCCATATTGGATAGTGAACTGCGGGCTGCTCTGTGACCTCCAACTTTACCTAGTTTTAAAATTGGGATTTTGTGTTACCCAAAGAATTGTGATGCAAGAAAAGTAAAGTAAAATGTGTTGCAAGTTATTTTATTGGGGATATTGGTTTGAATCCATTACAAGCTTTTTTCCCCATTTTGCATCAAGTCATCGTTCCCTAACCTTCATCTGAAAATGAAACGCATCAACGTACATGCTTTTGGTTGATGCGTTAATAGACCAAATACGATTGGCTTTCTTCTTTTTAATGCATTCAAAAAACTTTGAGCTGCTGATCACTGACTATAGCAGATAAAAGGGAGGTGGGCTGATTAAAATCTTTGGCCGGTCGATTGGTGCGTCTCTAAAAATAAACATTCTGCATACTACCGTAGAACATCTGAAGGCTTATTAAAACTATTGTTAATTGTAGGTATAAATAATTAATCTTGTTGTATTTGTATGTTTTTAAAGAGTCAAGTATTTAATTTAAAAAATATATATTTATGCGTTTAAGGGGGTGGAGCGCATTGACGAGCCCGGACTAAGGAGTCTCCGTATGGGCCGCCTGGTGCAGGAGAGGATGGTCCTCACTGTGGAGCCTGGGATATATTTCATAGACCACCTGCTGGACAAGGCCCTGGCTGACCCAGCTCAAAGCTGCTTCATCAATAACGAAGTGCTGGCCCGCTTCAGAGGCTTTGGAGGGGTAAGTGTGCTCACTTTATTTGTTTATGGCACTGGATTCTGAATCATTGACTGTAAAATAGCTTTTTTATGGTTGGACTTTTTTTTTTGTATCCGTTTGCCAAACTCCTTAAAGTTTCACATGTCATTAAAGGTTCTTTAAGTAAAACAATTGTTGTTTTTTTTCCACAGAGACTTTGGAGAAGGTGTACTGAGTTTGATTTTAGTGACCTCACTATCTCTGTCTTGTCCAGGTTCGCATTGAGGATGACATTGCAGTGACAGCCAATGGTATGGAGCTGCTGACCTGCGTACCTCGCACAGTGGAGGAGATTGAAGCCTTCATGGCCGACTCTGGCAAAACTTTCAGCCCTGCAGCCAGCGCCGAGAAAGCCTGAATATAAAACAGCATATCATGCAAATTGCTAAAATCTGAGCTGTACACCGTTTTAAATTACCTATGGTGATGTTCTTCAGTAAAAGGCATACAATGAAGAATTTTTTTTTTTTTTTTTTACAAAATAATTTGCTCATCTTCTCATCCTCCATGCTCATGAATATTTTATAATGATTTGAAGGTTTTTATAGGGATAAGCAGCATTCACTTTAACATAAATCTGTTTAGAAAACACGGATTATTATTTTTTTTTTTGACTCTTCAAACATTTTGTGATTTTATAAAGGTGCTTATTTCTATTCTTTTTCATTTTCTATAATAAGAAAATACAACAAAAATAAAGACCGAAGCTTGCAACTATGAGCTACAGACTTGTTAATTTGTTTTATTTTTTTTTTGGGGGGGGAAGCCATTTTAGACTTATACAAACACATTTACTTCATAGCCAGCAATAGCTGTGGTATCATCAAGAGAGTACCAGAGGGGATAGCAGCCATCATGAATTTGCTGATCCCTTCTCTGATCACCACACAGATTGGAGTTGCATTTTCTCTAAACTTTACTGTTCTAATATTTGCAGTAAATAATTTGACATTGGTATAGAGAATGGGTGGACAGGCCTAAAAAAGAAAATTGAAAAGTGTTTATGTTCAATCTTTTCTATCTCTCCATCCACACACATACATCTGTCTACCCATCTGTTTATCCCTTTTTCAGTCATATCCCTTTTACAGCAATAGCCTCAATATTTTCACATCATCTGAAAATGGAAGGAGTTACAGATCATTGGAAACTCACCAAGACTCTCCACCTGCATTGATGGGCCAAACAGGAGAGCATAATGAAACGAGTTATAGTAATGTGCAATATCGATGTTGCAATGCAGACTTTTCTAACCTGCAAAAAAAAAAAAAAACTTGAATACGATACAGTCAAGTAATTGTTGAACCACATCCTACGCCAACCTTACCCTATCCCATGGCACTCACCAATTACCCTGAACTGAGTGTCCAATTCTTGGTGGGACCATGGGAAAAGGCTGGGGTACCATCATAAAACCCAAATACGGTTGTGGTGAACATAAAACCCCTACACTGATTGGCTTTTTCCACAAAGCGACAACGCTAACCGCTACACCCCACTGCCTCCAGGTCTCATTCTTTGATGAAAGCTAAATATGTGAGCCAGAGCACCTGAGGAGGAATTTTTTATGATGATTATGATTTCTGTGTAAGAAGTAAAAGATCACACATTTAATATGATGTTTCCAGTTAAGCTAATTGAAAAGTAAATTCATTGTCTCCATCATCTTGTTCAAGAATCCAGATGTTGTTCTTATATGGTTTCAAATACAATCAGATCAAAAAGTTTGTCCGTTCTGACCTGTTCTAGTCTGAATATAAGAGATGCTTGATCGTCCCAATAGGGAAATGTTCTTGAGTGAACACAACAGAATCAACAACAACTCTCATGGCTTCTGTGCATAACCCTTAATTATGCACCAGTGTTAGCCATTTTCTGAAGATACAATAAACATCTCAACACAGAGGGAGGGGGGGGGGGGGCTGTCCCAGTCTCTCAGACTTGAGACTGGGACAGCCAATCTTGTCCCAGTCTCAAGTCTATTGCAGCCTGTGACAGCTTTTCTTCCAGGGTTGATCTCTATTTAGCTGCGTTCATCTTTCCATTGTCTCTGAGTAGCTTTCCTTTTCTGACAAAAACATCCCCACATAATGCCACCATCACTATGTTTCCCGCGGGGCGATGGGGTGGGGTGCTGTTTTATTATGGTAATGTACAATGGTAGCTTCCTGCCACACGTTGGACATCAACATTTCACATAAATGAAAGCAATTTTGTTTCATCAGGGGTACAAACCTGCTGACAGCCCTGTCTAGGGGCCTGGGCGTCTGACTGGCTGGGTTTTATGACACATCACTTTGAGCGTCCTGCATCATTTATCTGCAGTCAACTGTAATAATTATCTGTCAAACAACATTCTCTTGAAGCAAAGCAGCATCTCTCCTTTCTTTTATTCTGTACAATCCTCAACTGAATCCTGTCATGTCTTGATGAAAGTGGTCACTTTGTAGTCTCTAACTTGGTTGCAGCTGCACATTACCTTTACTATTTTGTTTTTTTCATCGTATGACATGATTGACCAATATCTATCTATCCTTTATCTGTACAGGGTTTACCACCAGCGGATGGGTAAAAGAGAGAATAAGCATTCACCACTCTATCGCAGCGCAGAAATAAAAACATATTTGCACATAATCATATGTAATTCTACCACTATGGTTGAGTTTTAAGCAAAATAACTAGACAGGCATAAGTCTGGACTCCACTTCTGGTCTACCAGTGGATAACGAGGATTTATAACTCCATACCGGAAAGGCTGCTCTGCCGAGCTTCCTGCAGACCTTAAATGAAGATAGATTGTTTTTGTAAAAATAATATTTGATTTAGAAATGAATTTAAATAATCAATGTTTACATTAAAGAAATATAAACTCTTTATGACATAAAATAAATCCTGGCTGTCTTTTTTTAGGACTAAATGAATAATGGAATAAAAATATGAATGGATGAAACAGGAGCTGACAGTGTCTTCACCAGCTAATTAAAGCTGTGATAATCGCCAAAGGGATTCTGACCAAACAATGTTACCATCATTTGTGCCATCATTTATTTTTGTGGCCAAACATTTTGTGAAGACTTGTCAGTTTTGCTTAAATCAAAATAAATAAATAAATTGAAAATAAAAAAAGTACCAACTAATGGAGAAATATATATGTTTTCTATAAATCTGTAACCCACAAGTTATCTTCATAGTATTTACTACAATGAACATTTGTTCTTTGTTTTTTGCTACGTCACTTTGATGGGCGATTGTGTTGCAGGCTTAAGTAACCCCACTAAGGTAAGTTCAGTCTCTTCTTTCACAACTACCCCCTGATTCAGACAATTTGTCTTGTCCTTTAAGACGTCTAGGTAGATAAGCTGTGTAGGTAGTGCTACTCCAGAAGTAAAGACACATATGTTCCCCCAAGACAGGTTGGCTGTCTGTAGTTTTGCATTTATTTATCAGTTCTGTTCCAGTGGCTGATGTGTCTTTTGATGAGAGCCACATTTATTGTGAAGGCTGGGCATCAGCAGAGGAAATGCTTGTTGTTCTCAAAATGTGGTACAAGTGCTACTATTAGCACGAATTTGTTGAAGCACATCAATCTTTGTGTCATCAGAAACTTCTCCAAAGAGTTATAAAAAAAATTTTGACAACTCCCAGTGTGAGCCAGAGCAGAGTAAACCAGGAAGCCTCCAGTGTTTGAAAGATTTCATCATATACAAACTGTCAGTAGTGCAGATCAGCTTTTTTTTTACCATTTCTATTAAAATATATTTTCCCTGGTGTAAATACAATGTCTCAGTTTTGCAGCTGCAAGTCTGAACAGCCTATTAACATTCAAAGGAAATGAGCAATCCAATATCCTTTTTTGTTGTTGTTTGCAAGCATTTTTCAGCTATCTGAGTTAGATAATAGTTTGCTTTTCTTTGTTTATTTTAACCCTGAGTAATCGATAGAAGAATGCCACAAACAGTGACCCTGTTGGTTTCTTCCTGTTAGAAGTTGTTCCCTTTCCTTTATATGCATGCTCAGATTAAAAGATTGCTGCAAAGTCAGTGCCTCGATGCAATAAAATATTCACTGCCATTGTTACTCCAAAAGAGGAATTGCTGGGAAAATGATTGACTCAATGCAATCAATAGTCTAATGTTGTCTCATGCTTGGTAAGGAGGAGTGATTGCTTCAAAAGTTAATGACTCTATGCATTCAGCCATCCCCAAGCTCTTGGGGAGGGATTAATGAAGAGTCAATGATTGGATGCAATCAACCGTATAATCTTGCCACATGATTGCTTAGGAGGAGGTACTGCTGCTGCAAAGTTGCCAACGCAATAGATCAGCCATCAACTGTTCACATATTTTATTTAGAAAGGGAGATTGCTGTAAAGTTAACAACTCAATGCCTTCAATTCCCCACTGTCACCACATGCTAATTCCAGGAAGGGGTTGCAGCAAAGTCAATGGCTCAATGCAATCAGCTGGGCTTCCTGAGATGAATAAAGTGTTTTACCAACTTGAATTCTAAACAGAATTTGACTGTAGTGTATTATAATTAGGATCAAATTAAAATGTGTCTTATAATTTTAACCTTTCTATATGGTTTTATTGTATTGTATTTATATATATATATATATATATATATATATATTTCTGAAATTAGTGGGACCTACTGTTTAAAAGGGCCTTGAGATGACATTTGTTGTGAATTGAGTTTTCTAAACAGCAGTAATCTCTGCTGCCCATTAGCAGCACCTATGTGAGTCTTGAGATAGAGTCAAGAATCAAAATCATCAAACTGAATTTCTCTAACATCTAAATTATTTCAAATGTGCAACCTGCAGCATAATTTGCCTTATTTTAACATCTACATTATATTCTGATACTAAACACATTTTTAGGCTCCACTTAACTGTGTGTTCTGGGAATTTGGGAAGTGTTGTTAGCAGTTTCCCAGAGGAGCACTCTGGCTGGGTTAACAGCTCCAGAGCCTCTTTGGAAATCCCTGTAAAGCATGCTAATAAAAATGAATGAATTCAGACTATAACAGATAAACATCAGCCAGACTGTAGAACATTAAATTGCCAAACAACTTTGCATTGATTTTAATTTTCATACTTCACTTTTAGATGTATATCTAAAAACATGAATATTGCTTAAAAGATAAATATTTTTGCCAGTCATGTTATAAAGTGAAATGTTTTTTTCAATCTGGAGAGACTCACACAGACAAAAAGAGGCAATTAGAGAGATGTTGTTGACATAAATTAGAAAAGTTAGTTGGCGCTCGGACCCCGGCATAATACGTGAAAGCTGTGAATGTCTAACAGCTTGGACGTTCATTTTAGGATTAGAATTAGTGAAGTCTTCCCCCAGGGTCTGGACACTGGTGGTGTAGGCCGTAAGGGCGAAGTAGTCAGAAGAAGCTTGATAGCGTGAAGGAGGAGATGGGGTGGTGGAGAGTCAAAGCTCAGCTGAAGCTCAGCTAAAGAGCAGGAGGATCCACAGGTGGGGCGCCATATAAGCAAAGTCTTGTGGGATGGAAGGATGAGGTCTTGACACGATTGGCTGGTGCCGGTATGCTTGACGAGGCAATCAGTGGAAGCAGGTGCTCAAAAAAATATATTACATTAGACCAATCAGAAAATAATTTTCTATGCACTAATGTATGGGTTCTAAAAAGTTTGTCCAGTTCTATACTCCCAATATTTGGTTGGGGCTCCTCTTGCATGAATTACTGCATCAATGTTACATGGCATAGAGGTGATCAGGCCGTGGCACATAGATGTAACGGAAGCCCAAATAGCTTTGATAGCTGCCTTCAGGTCATCGGCCTTGTCAGGTGTTGTTTCTCACCCTCCACTCGACAATAGCCTATAGATTTTATGTGGGTTTCAGTTCAGGAGAGTTTGCTGGCCGATCAAGCACAGTAACACCATGGTCATAGGACCAGCTTTTGGTACCTTTAGCAGTGTGGGCAGGTGCCAAGTCCTACTGGGATAAAAAAAAAATCAGCATCTCTATAAAACTTGTCTACAGAAGGAAGCATGAAGTGCTCTATACCTTCCTGGTAGATGGTTGCATTGACTGTGGAGTTCTGAAAACACAGTGGACCAACACCAGCAGATGCCATGTCACCCCAAACAATCACTGATTGTTGAAACTTCCCACTGGACTTCAAGCAATGTGGATTCTTCTTGCAGACTCTGGAACCTTAAGTTTTAAATGAATGCAGAATTTACTTCTATCTGAAAACATAACTTTGGACCATAGAGTAGGGAGTGGTGACCTAGTGGTTAGAGCATTGCGCTTGCGTCCCGGAGGTTCTGGGTTCCTGAGCAAGACCCTTAACCCCAGATTACTCCCCGAGTGCCGCACAGTCGCAGCCCACTGCTCCCCAAGGGGATGGGTTAAGATGCAGAGAACTAATTTAATTGGAATGTATGTTGCAATGACAATAAAGATGATGATTATTATTATAGAGAAACAGTCAAGTTCCTTTTCTCCTTAGGCCAGGTAGACCATGTATAGGATTTGTCTGTGCATAGTAGCTCTTGATGTTCTGACTCAACTTCTTGTTAAGCTTCCCCAAATTCTTGAATGGATTTCACTCGACAATCCTCTCAAGGCTGCAATTCTGTGAACAACCTACGGTGGCCGAGAGGTGGCCATGTTGTTTCCACTTGTCTATGTTTGTCTGAAAAGGTGAACGTGGCACGTTCATATAAAGGTAAAAATGTTTCATAATATCCACAATTGTATTCTGGATGTGAACACCTGTAAATTATGATGTGAAAATTGTAAAGCAATTTTTTTTAATTGTACAAAAAATTCATATACATTTTACCTTCATATGTTCTAACATCTGAAAATTGTAGCCAAGCATTTGAAACTTGTTGAGGTCCACTATTCCTGATACATAGGCTGATTTTTTTTTTTTTTTTTTTTTTTTTTATTTCCATAATGTTACAGAATCACTGCATCTCAGTTGTTGCTTTAAAATATAATCTCAGATTCATTTTGGACCAAACTCCAATGTAGTGAGTTAACCCTATCAGATGCTTACAAGCCATCACATCATAATATTGACTTTCCAAAACTGTTTAAAGGTGTAGTGATTTGCATGTTTCCAAACCTTTTGAATTTGAAGAGGGTAATAAACAATCCCCCCTCTCTTTATTCTGGTATTTAGAGAATTACAATAATTTTGGTAATCTTAGCTAAAAAAAAAAAAAAGCAAGAAAGTTTATACTGGTTATATTTATAGGAGTGAGAAAACAATAAAGTTATGTATCTTTTTATAAATTCAAGTTAATATTCTGGTTTTAACTGCATATGCAATAATGCATACGTCAGCACATATTTTTAACACTCGCAGTAAATTAGCAAGTCGGTACTACCACTCCATGCTCTCAAGATTGTTTTCAGATTGATTGACTAACGCCGCAAAGATAAAATGATTGTCCTCTACCAGAATAATAAAGTGTTTAAGAAGCAGATTAAAGCATATTAAATGCAAAAGTGATAACGTGTTTTAACTGCATAACCTACAATTCAACATCTGTTGCTGCAAAACAAGCTATTAATTTTTCCTGGTGAGTTCTTCAACCATTGTGACAGTCTGCCTTTAGTAGTGTCCTCCTTCATGAATCATTTTGAGTTCTTCACATTATTTATGTGTACCCAAAATAATTGTTTGTCATCTCTACCAACATTTTAAAAGGGATGCTGCATCTCCCCCTACTGTTTATGCTGTTTATACTCATGGCAGTGTCAAATCAAAGCAGTGAGATAAAGTATATCATTATTAAGTGTAATGATCAAATCAGTAATTATTACAATTATTATGATGAATCGAAGTTTACTCAAGGAAAAGGGTTTCCTGTCTACAAACACTGATATCATGTATGTTTTTGCTACAAAAAACAAAAGTTCTGAAAGCTATGGATTGTTTAGTCTGAAAGTCAATCATGTTGCTGCAAGAGGGACAAAGGCAGAGGTACCACACAGACACTCATATTCTATTCAAGCAGGAAGGATGTCTGCAGTTTTTATATTTCAGTAAAAATACATACAATATTCAACAATCCCCAAACCAACAGAGAGATTATGGCCCAATTCCAATCATATCATAGTTTTTTGTTTGTTTGTTTGTTTTACCTACTTCTGAATTGTTACATAATCACATCCAGGACATCTTCTGTTTCCAAGCCATGTATTGTGGAGTGTCTAATTCATACTCTGGTGCAGGAGTTTTTCCTCCACTGGGCTTGTGTAGTGACAAACTGATTGTTATGGAGCCATACATGTGGACACCAAGAAATACATTCTTTCTGTTTCCAAACCGCCTAAAACCTCTGCTACTTGGATGGAGGAGTGAGTTCTAACCTCAAAGAGCCGTCTACACTGCCAACAGCAGCAGTGATGAACTTAACATCTCTAACTTATGAGACTTAGAGATCAAGTTGTGCAACATCTCAGTTTAATCTACATTCTTAAGATCTAAAAAATGTTTAGCCCAATGCTTTTTAGGAGCACTAAAAATTATGTGCAGCTTGTCATGCAATTTGTCTTTTCCTTTCAGGCAGGACCATTTGAGTTTGTGTACAGTGTCTCTCAAAAGCAATTTTACCTCTTGATCTTTTTCACATTTTCTCGCATTACACCCTCGATTAATATTTGTAGGTGTTTCATTGCAATGAGTAGAAAATTATACATGGTGTTTCTATTAAAAAAAAACAACAGAAAAAGTAAAAATCTGAAAAGTGTATTCTGATCTCACGAAGCAGAATTCAGCCTCAGAAGTCAGCTCATTTGTAAATGAATCCTCTCTGTATATAATTTAATCAGAAAGTAAAACCTGTTTTGAGGAGGTCTTAGATGTCCGTTAAATATCATGAGAGGGGGAAAAAACAGCATTACAAAACCAGAGGAAAACATCAGATAACTCAGGGATAAAGTTGTGGAGAACTTCAAAGCAGGTTTAGCTTAAAAAAACATCCCACGCTTTGAACATGTCACAGAGCAGTGTTCAATCCATCATCAGAGAATGGAAAGAGTACCAGGCATAAAAACTTGATGAATAAAAAGAAAATTAAGAAGAGAAGTAGTTCAGAGGCTGGAACCTTTCGGGAGTTGCAGAAATCAGCTCAGGTGGAATAATCTGTTGACAGTAAAACTACTATTGATGCATTACTCACAGCTGGCTCTTATGGAGGAGTGGCAAGAGGACAGCCATTATTGAAAGAAAGCCATAAGAAGTCCAGTTTTCTTTTTGACTTAAAAATATATATTTATTTTGTTCTACATGCCAAATGCTATGTATGGCAGAAAAGTGACAACGCAAATAACTAAAAGACATTATCTCTACATTGAAGCATGGTAGTGGCAGCATCATGTGGTGGTTGGAATGAAGATTTTCATCGGAGACATAGAAGCTTATCAGAATTGATGGTAAGTTGGATAAAGCCAAATACACGACAATACTGGAAGAAAGCCTGTTGGTCGCTGCAAACATAACTGGGGTGAGGTTAATCTTTCAAACAAACGGCACACCAAGAGTTAAGATGTGATATTTAGATAAAAAAACAAAACAATTAATGTGTTAAAATGGTGCAGCCAAAGTCGAGACCTAAACTCATTTAAAGTATTGTTGTCTTGAGAAACGCGTATATGTGTATATAATTTCAAATACCTTAAAATTAGAAAAGTTTACTAAAAACTGAAAACAAAAGCTTTTGTGTATGTTTGTTGCTTCAGCTGTCCACCATTAGAAGAAAGACCAGTATTAAAAAGGACTTAAAATAACTTAAAGGGTTAGAAAGGGTTCAAATTAAAGATTTCTTTTCTACAATATGATACAATTGCTGATTTCAGACAAGAATTTATGCATTTTCTGGTCAAAACTTCAAATGAATAATTCATGACAAACGTTACATAAAGCATTGTCATCACTCCAAACGTCATTTAGCATTTAGCATGCAGCCACTAAACTTTTAAATATGAGCACAATGGGTTATAGATCTTAAGCTTCTGTTTCTGCTCCTTCTCTTGAACTATAAAAATAACAGAGAAATCTTTACTAGTGATAAACACGGCAGGATCATTGCATAAAGTGAAGAGACGTAACCCTGCATGTTGTTTCACATTTAATCCAGTAGATGGCTCTAAAGTAATATATTTAAGGGCTCAATTTCCACTTTAAAAAGCTAATATAATTTAACATTATATCTTCCTTGATTGACGTCCAACTCCATAATCCAGGCTTGCAACAGATTTGTTTAGGAGTAAATGGTAATAAGTCTCCTGCAAGTCTAAGAAGAAATATATTAAAGGCAGTAGACTGGGTGGTCAGACATGTAAGAACCTCAATCTCTCAGTCAGTAATCCAATCTGCAGGAGTCTCCTTCCCATTATACTGGTATCGACCTTTCTCGAGTGGTGCAATCATTATATTGACAAAAGACCAATGTTCTGTCCACCAGTTTAAAAAATAGAAGCTGTAAGCTGCAACCCACATCAATATTATTCGACTCCTGTTTGTTTCTGCAGCTGATTGGATTTGGGAGGCATTTGTACATAATTATGAGAATCCTTGCCTTACCTGAAAATATTTGGACTGTGATAATGAGCGCTTTTAATTATGAAAGCTCCCAGATGTTAAATCCCTGAGGTTTTCTTGCTTTTTTTATTTTGTTTTTTTTACTTAGGGTTATTCTGAAGGGGGGAAAAAGCAATCAGCCTCCACTAGACCATTGTAATGGGAGGTTCTACCTATAGAAAATTAGGGGGAACTCCACCAAAAAAATTAAACTTCCAGCAACCACTACTGATGCACCCTCTTCCATGTGAGGTCACCTAATTAGTAAAAAGAGCCCACTTGTGTGTACATTTTTTTGTCACTAGTCGCCTTTAATTGACAGTTGGCTGACAGGAAATGAGGTTGAGAAAGAGGGGGAAGACATGCGGGATACGTCCACAGCTGGCAGAAGTGGTGTTTAGTCTGAAGTCTTCAAATAGATGTAAACTTAGAATTTAATTAGGAAATCCAGCTTCCAGAGTCTGGAGGAAGAGGGGAGAGGCATAGAATCCAAATCGTGTGAGACTTGGTTTAGGGTTTCCATAGTCTGTGATTATTTGAGGAGCCATGTCTGGTGTTCCCAGGTGTTGATCCGCTGTGTTTCATTGAGTCTGAAGTCAGAGCCACCGTTCCCCAGGAAATTGTATTATTATTCTATCTGCTGACACATTTTATGGAGATGCTGATTTCCTTTTTAAGGCACACACGGCACCAACCCGTACTGATGAAAAGTACCTTTATCTGGTTTTAAAATCCATGGTATCGCTGTAATTGACTGACCGCCAAGCCGGCATGACCGAAACCCCACGGAGAATCAGTGAAGTGCTGGGAAGCTAAAGATGAGACACACCAGACCCAACAATGCAGACAAGCATTAAGCATTAAGGGCAAGACATAATAATCAAAATTAACAGAAATCAATGCTTCAAGTACTGTACATCAATCTGTTTAAATGTTCAACAATATTCTAATGTGCTGAGATGAGCCTGTAACCAGCAGCCTTCTTGATGATAAGAGGTAAGATTGTTGAGTTTGGAGAAGATTTGTAACACTGCTAAATATTTTTTTCAAACAGTGTCCTTATGGTAAATAGAGCTAATTAATGAACAAGAATTTATGAACAACTGGTATATCAAATCAAGCCAAGAGCTGTACAATGCAGTTAAACAATAAAATATTCATATTTTAAAAATATGTATACATCATCAAGGATTGCTGTGGAATGATCATCGTCCACAAGAAGGAAAAAAAAGGCATGTTTCAGCTTGCCAGAAATCACCAGTGTTTGGAGCATCTGGTTCTGCCATCCAGCAGGCTGTGGGCTGTCTACATCCAGTTCACAGACTGTGATTGGCTTAAAGGAATAACAGCTGAAACGAAGCCACCAGTGGCCGATAAAGAATCATCCACCCTGGAGAGCCACATTCATAAATAAAGAGGGACCCCTCCTCCCCATCCTCCTCCTCCAGGTTCTGTGGAGGGGTCAGAGAACCACTAAAAGCAAAACACTTATCCAACGCTGTTATACACAAACATATATACACATTGTTATATTACATAAGCTGCTTTTACATCTCATGGTATTGTAGGAATGGAACCATCGTTAGCCCCACGGAGGGTTTAATGCACGATGTTTGTTTATGAAAAGGTTATCACTGTGTTGTTCTTGGTTTAATGAGCCGACTTTGGCTTGTAGTGCATGTAAAACCACTTTTACCACAGAATCCACTTTCTTAGAATATATCCTCAATAACAGGTTTACTGGCAATCTACTCTGGACAGGTGAGGCACAAAAGCCAGCTGCAAACTAAAGAAAAATACATTTTTGGGGGGTTTCACTGTTTGCCGTGGCTCTCTGTCCCTCAGAGAATCTTCTTTATTTCCAGCACCTGGATTCATTTCATACATAATTTAAAGCCTTTTTTCTCGTTCCCCAACAGCTACCTGCAAAAGGTCCAACTCAGATGTTCCTTCTCAGGTTTCAATCCCTGTTAACTCAAACGAGGGCCCTTTCTGGCAAAAGGTCCCGTCCGTCCATCTTTCTCAGGGTCAGGGACCCTTTAGTGGGTGCAGATGAGGGTCCACAGGAAGTCTGTGCTAGCTGTGACCTCGGTGGGTTTTCTGTCTGTGTGCCACGCGTGAACATGAAGCACAGCACGCTGTTTTGTAATAATCGTACACACAGAGGCGAGCCTGGACCACCACATTGCAGTTGAAGTACTTGTCTCTGCAGTTCAGATCTGAAACAAACAAAGACATCAATCAGAAGCTTCAAGAGCAGCTTCCTCACTAGGTAGACGGATGTTATTTAAAAGCGACTGAAAATTAATTTCTGTGGAACAAGTTGGACTTCACGGTCACTACAGTGGACATATGCTCCTAAGGATGCTGAAACCATCAGGAGATTCTCATCCCCGGTCAGTAGTATTCCAGACGATGTCATAAAAGCGGGCTGACCTATGTGAGGCATGCAGGGCTCAGGGCTGCAGTCCTCCCTCTCTGCTGGTCTCAGCTGCTCATCACAGGCCTCGGAGGACAGCATGTCGTCTGACAGACAGCGCACCTCCCGCACTCGAAAACCTCCCTCGCATGTTTTCGAACACTGGAAAGGGCAGAAATCAGTAGACTGAGCGAGCACCGCTTCGACAAAAACTGTGTGAAGTGGAGTTTCTGCTGCTGGCATAAATTCTGTGGGCATAAACACGCATCACAAGGGCACTTTATGGTACATGTGTTTTAATTCCTTTTTTATTCCATAGTAAGTTGGGCCACAAATATACAGCAATGTTTATTCAAAAACAGACCGGGGTGCATCCAGATCTGTTTTGAATAAATCAGCAATTATCCCCTTAAATTCAGCCTCGGCAAAACACTATTGGCTCCTATTGGCTCAATGGCCCACCATTGGGCCCTTAACGGTGAACGGGTTAAGCTAGGCTGAATATTTCAAAAGTTTTCCAGAAAAGAATTACCCCCACCCCCCAAATCAATAAGGAAACTGTAAGCTTTATATATTTAAATAACAGGTCTACAACAACATTTTTTTAATAATATGATTTGCAGTTCTCCTTCCCTCAAAAATGAAAATGTGTTAAACTAAAATGTTGCATGTGTAGTTTATTGTTAAGCAGGTAAAACAAAATGTTGGACACCACAATTTGCAGAATAGAAAAGAATAGAATAGAATAGAATAGAATAATCCTTCAATTGTATGTCAATTGGGAAATTCTCTGTGTACAGCAGCAAAAAAGTAAATAAAAGCACACAGATAAAAAAATAAATACAAATAACAATTAAAGAAAAAAGTGTTCAATAAAGTAGAGGAAAAACATGAAAAGAAATACAAAGCAGGAACAAAAAGGACACATTAATCATCTGTGTGAGTTAAACGTTTCAATAGCAGCTTGAGTGTCACAGAGTCATAATTAGAGATTGTCCGATCAGATTGTCCAATCAGGCTGTTATTGGCCATTGCAGATTTCCAGTTTTCTTTCACATAATAATTCTGACTTTGATAGATTGTCCTTTTTGGTTTTCCTAAGGGTTATAATGCATAAAAGGGAATAAAATGTGCTCATAAAGGTAATCATTTGAAATGTAACAGAATAACAAGAAAATCCCTATTTTTATTTTGTCAGCTGATTTTCATTACACTATAACGTGCAACAAAAACACACTAAAGTTTTAAGCAGGTGTAGACTGAAAATTAAGAGAGTTCATTTTAAGGACTTAAGGAATAATCAGATTTTACAGTATCTAATCTGCTGATTAAACAAAGTTCTAAGGGCGCAGTTAATAAGGGTTTGTATATATGATATATGATATTACGTATATTTAATATTTCATAGACATAATGTGAAACAAATGCTTTAAGTCAATTAAACAGATACAAAGAGAAACTTCATCTGTCATCCATGGTTTCCGGTAAAAACACCACTCAAGCAGACATTAAGAAGGGTTTTTTTAGAGTTAAAGGGGCCTAATCACGTACTACGACTTTACGAATTTCAATGCCAGTAGCTCTCTCTGGTTGCATACAAAGGTTTTTTAATTAAATTATGGCACCCTGTTAGCTATATATATTTTATTTCTATGTTTTACATTTTTTTTTGCTCAATTTGTTAGTAAACAAAGCACCTTAGTGTATATTTGCCAAAAACCATGTGACAATATAGTGCATGCGTGCAGAGAGTAAACAACTAGAAGCAATGGAACCCACAGACGTACAACATTATTATGACGTTATAATGAATAAATACAATCGTAAGTATATGTTTATTCTTACCTGTGTAAGGTAATGCCAGTAAGATCTAGTTTGTACCTTGAATTAGTACAATTTGAAGCAGCACATGAAACTTCTCCGAATTTCTCCACTATGACACTTCTAATGTAGCGGTGACAGCAACGTTCGATTCAGTGCTCAACAACACATCTACGTATACTTGTCTGTGATGGAGCCAAGCAAGTCAGCAATGTCCAGTGGAGGTACGTTGGTCTTCGACTATACCGAGCTGTCAGTGAGAGGCTTTCCAGGACGGTCAATGGCCGCTACTGTAGCTACGGCATCAATTATCGCCATCTTGCTTTCTAATAGCTCTGTGGTACTGCCGGCAGATGGCAGCACAATGTTTATGTCTGCTGATCGCGCCTGGTGCAAAATTCGTTTGAGGCTCGAAAAGGACTGAGTAAACACTATCAGGACAAACGCTTGGCGCATGATGTTTTACTTCGAAGATGAATGTATGATTTTTAGCGTTTCCTTTTTATGGTTAAAACACATGACTTGGCAACTTTAAGTGAACAAACTCCAGAAATGTTTGGTCTTTTGACTTTTTTTTTATTCTTAACAACCCAACTCAGAAAGTGAAGCTATTTTAACATTTTACTTACAGCACTCCAGTCAGTGTGGTACCACTTTGCTCCACAGGCCTTGATGCTGCAGCTCTGCTGACTGAGCGGTCGGTCCAAGGAGGAGCATTCATAGGGTGGCATGACGGTAAATCCTTCGTCAGAGTTCATTAAACATGCCACCGACCTCTGCTGACTGCCTGTGCCACATTCTGCAGAGCACTGGGGGGGGGAACACAGCATATAATATGCAATATTTGCTAAATGGAAACAAGAAAAAACGCTAAAGCTTTTTGCCTGCTTTGTACCTGGCTCCAGGGACCTGTGAACCACTCGATGCGGTTGTCACAGGGACCATTGTTGCAGACCTGGGACTCTGCAGGCCGCTCACTGCCACATCCCTCCAGAGGAAGGCTGCTGACGTGGTTAGTCAGACAAAGAACTCCACGGGTTTTGACCCCCATCCCACATTCAGCAGAGCACTTCAAGGAAAAAGAATAATTGTTAGGGTGCGTTACCAATCAGCAGGTCGGTGATCAAAAACGTCTGTTTTCTCCTTAGTTACGACAAACCAGTAAATGACTGCTCCTTATACCTTAAAAAAAACAAGTTGATTTAATTGAGTGTAAAGATTATATTGTTCTACAAATACTCTCTCTAATATGTAAACATTTCTAACTATTGCAGACATCTAACAATAGTCAAATACAGGAAATTACAATCGCTTTAATTTTGTGTGTGTCCTCCATCAGTATAAAACATCTGCTGGTGTCAACAGATTGCTTCACTAAGTAAATCTATAACCACCCTTCAAATATTTTTTTTGCCTCTGTGTGAGAGCCAAATGAAGGAGAATACGAGTATTTTATGTCCTTTCACTCCGCTACATGGGTGGCATCTGCTTGAAGTGACTTTTTAGTGGAAATCACATGCGAGAAAACTAATTGCAGAGGAACTTCTAGAGCTTGAACGGTGTGACAGACGGTTTTCTTGGAACAATGTTCTGACCATTACGTCAGTTTTGTGAAATTAAATCATCATGAGTAAAACATAGATTCATTTTGCAGAGAAAAAAAAGAGATTTACACAATCACTGCTCCCCAATAAAAATGAATAAGGGCGCCATCGTCAACAATGTAGAACCTCATAAATGTGCAATGTGGGGAGTTTTTCTTCCCACTGTCGCTTCATGCTTGCTCAGTATGAGGGATTGCTGCAAAGCCATGGGCAATGCAGACGACTCTCCATGTGGCTCTACGCTTCTCCAGGAGTGAATGCTGCTTGTCGGGACTTTGATGCAATCAACTGGTTTCCCTTATATAGGACATTTTTGACCAATTTGTATAATATGATTGAACTTGACTTTGTAAAGTGCCTTGAGATGACATGTTTCATGAATTGGCGCTATATAAATAAAATTGAATTGAATTGAATCAATGTATAACAGGAAGTGGTGGGGATAGTATTGTAGCTCTACTGCAATGCTTTAACATTAAAATCTCTCCACAGGTTGCCTGTTTGTAATGTCAATGATCTTCTGCTTTCAGATAACAGTTGACCTACATTCCTACTCCTCTCTGGAAACATGACCATATAATTTGCCATTTCCTGAACCCAGACCGATATCTCAGACTTTGCTGTTAATCGCTCCTTTACTTTGGTGGCCATGTGCTCCTGCTCGGGTTCAGTGTTTGAAAGGTGACATCGTCAGTATTTCACAACTTTCAGATGCATTTCTGTTGGCTTGTGCTGGATTTTGTTTCTTCTTTTAATGCTGTTTCTTATGCATTTATTGATTTCAAAAAGGGCATGTAAGAATCGTGAGCTACAGACCCGAGTACAATTAAAAAAGGTAAAGTTGACCAAATCATATATGCAGCTCAAATTGAATAGGTAATGAAAAAGTGTCTCCTTATTTCTCTCCCCTACCCTGTTTCCCCACTCGGTGTAGAACCAACTCTTGGCACAGGCTCCCATATCGCAGTTTTCCACATCGTTGGGTCGCAGATTCATGTTGCACTCCTCATCAGGAACAAAGTCGCCCACGTTGCTGACACAGCGCACCTCTCTTGACCTCTGACCCAGCCCGCATGGCACTGAACACTATGGAGACAGACTGTGTGGTTACGACAGTAATCCAGAAGTCAGCACTGCTAGGAAGATATTTCATAGTTTTATTTACTGCATTGATGAATAAACTGACACAATGACAAAGATAAAAAAAAAAAAACATTTTTCAAAGCTTGAAGTCACTGGATGGATAGTGTATTGCTAGTCATTCTACTTTCCACTCACAGATGTCCACTCGGAGCGGATCTGCCACTCGCTGCAGATCTTCAGCTGGCAGGTACTGGCTGTTTCGGGTCTCTCCAGGTGTTGACAACGGCTCGTGTGGACGTTGAGGGTGCGGTTGGCGTAAACCTGGCGACACAGGACCTGCCGGTGCTGCATGCCTAGCCCACAGGTCTTGCTGCACTCTGACCACTCTCCGATGTCCCAGCTAGTCCAATGAAAGCTTGACGTTAGCAACGGCGCAAGTGCAAGTTATTATTTTTCAGATTATGTAACACAAAACTGAAAGTTCAGGATAACGGTATCCTGACTGTGTCCATGACTTGGTTCTCTACTCCTCCTCAAATAATGACCATATAAAATAATTTTTGGGAGAGTGACAGAGTACATTTTACACCACCACCATCAGTAAAGACTGTTTTCATGAATGGTGAATGCTGTAAGCGAAGCCTCAAATCATCATTTCATATTGCATTATTTATATAGTTGAAGCTGATCTCATGTGGTCCTCAAAAGAGTTATATATACAGAAATACGTTTCCTCAAACAAAGCTATTTTCCTGCACTGGTGGCAGGTTAGATTTGGTGATTTTGTTCATTTAACAGGCACATTTGAGCAGGAAAAGGATCATGATGAATAATCAAAACCAGAAATATTTTATTCAAGAAGTTGAATAATTATCACAACCAGGTTTATCTATTTTTCCAGGAATATTCAGGGAATACATGATAGTGATATTGACTCCAATAACAATAATGCTGTCATTTTCATGATTTCCTAAAATTAATTTTAAATACAATGTAACTCAAGTGAGGTTATTACCAGAAATTAGCCAATGAGAACAAGCGATTTTCCTTACAAAGCTGGGCAGGGCTGCAGGTTGCAGGCCTCCTCTTGTGGAGCTGGGCGGCTGCTGCTGTCGCACAGAGCATCTGACACCTCGACGTGATTCAGCCGGTGGACGCAGCGGAAAACTGAATATCTGAAACCTGACAAAAAAAATGGGTATTGGCTACGACGTGTTATTTGACAAATCATAACGTCAAAATGGAAGCAAAATAATAAAGCTCCAGTTGCTTATGTGCAACACATAAGCAACTGGAATTAGATAAAATCATATCTGGTAATAATCAGAACAAAAAACATCATTTCCAAGTTGGGCTCTCAGACCTTTTCCACAGGAGGCGCTGCATTCTGTGGTACCAGTCAGTTTCCAGTTGTACTCCCTCTCAGGTTTTGGAGGAACCACAGCAGGTACCTGGTTGTCTGGAGGATGCGCTTTATGCCTTCCCCCACCTGCGTAGTTGAAGTTTTCCTGCTGGTTATGCTCATCTTGTCCATTCACCGCTTCTTCTAAGACACAAACACAGAAATATAATTCCGTACGTAGAGTTTTTTAGCCAGTTTATGATCAACCATTATTGAAAAACCTTTTGTTAAGCCAATACTGACTTACTCTGATTCAATTTCTCTTTAAAGACGTTAATATCACAACATTGCTAACTGCCTGAACGAATTTAAACAACTCTGGAGATGACATAAAAATACAGTTTTAATTCATAAACACTAGGTATTCTGCACATCTTCCAACAAACAGTGGCTGAATCATGTCCCGCACAGCTGAAGGACGCCGAACTTGCAAAGGCAGAAAGGACTGATGCTCCCCGAACCCGTTTCCACCTTTGTTGTGCAAACTTCATGGAGACTAATGTTTCAACACAATCTTTTTTTCTTCTTCTTCTTCTTCTGACCTCCTTTTTAAATTATTTACTATACTAAAAATATCTGACTTTGTCTCTTCTTCCTATGGAAACAACTTTGACGCTGAAGAGCGTTGCTCTCACCATGACCCGGTAGTCTGAATCCATGTATTAGAAAGATTGGATTCTTGATTCTCCAAACGGCCGGTCACCGGTCAGGGCACACTAATTGTCCATTTCCGGTGACCAGACCACTTCCTGGTGCATCTCCAGTGCAT
Organism: Fundulus heteroclitus; assembly: GCF_011125445.2. Classification (NCBI taxonomy): domain Eukaryota; kingdom Metazoa; phylum Chordata; class Actinopteri; order Cyprinodontiformes; family Fundulidae; genus Fundulus; species Fundulus heteroclitus. The sequence continues at coordinate 35,118,108 of NC_046364.1, forward strand.
ACAATTAATGAGCTGGTGATTCATTCACCACACACTGAGCAGTAATCAAGGTTAATCTTTAAACCAATCCAATTTGCTTATAAAGCACATTAAAATCAAAAACAGACCCGCGGCAGATCTAATTTACCTTCTGGTGTGTGGGTCGCTTGCTGAGGCTTGGTGGTTTTCTCAGAGGGGAGAATGTACTCGTAGTGAATCCCAGGGTTTGGCTGCTGGAAGATCATCTGAGGAAATGTGATAGAGACTTTGAAAACAATCATTAAAAAAATAAATCTTTATTATATTAAGAAATACTTTTCAACATTTGATAGCTTCTATCTCAAGTCCAACTCTTTCTTTTTGAAGAGAAGAGTTTTTATTTTTTATTTTGCTTACATAAACATCCAGGATTTCATTGGTGGGGCCCTCAGCAACAAAGGATTCCCCAGCTGTGCTTCTGATCTCATTGGGTCTGCGGTAGGTAAACATGGTACCCCCACCCTCATATTTCCCTGGTCGGTCAATAGCCCAGTTTCCATTTATTATGGATCTCCCGGAACGGCTTCGGAGAGCTGAAAGAGACAGAAATGAATGGCCATACCGTCACCAACCCAAACCTCAAACCGAAATGGAAATTTGGACGTGGAATCTTCTCTAAAATCATTATTTAAAGTAAAATCATGTTGACCAGAAACAGAGAAAAAAAGCTGGATTTATAAACTCCCCAAAAATGAATTACAGCAGAATGAGAACGAGGAAATGTTTGCAATATTCCCGACTACTGCGTCAATCCGCTGGTGCTTGCAAAACCTTTCATGCAAATCCTGTAACAGAATCTCCCAAGAGGTTTTCCCCCTGATTTTGTGGATTAAATGGAAGAGGCTATTAGAAAAGCATTAGGAGTGTAACATTAGACAGCCTTGTAAAAGAGTGTTTGGACGACTAAAAGCACTGTTAGATATCTACAGAGAACAGAGTCCAATTGAGAGAGAAAGAGAAAAAATAAGGTCGACACTGTAGGTGATTCCAACGAAAATTATTACCATTTTATCATATTCTCTGTTATGTGGAACATACTTCCATAAGTAATTTTCAATTCAATTCTATTTTATTTATATAGCACCAATTCATAACACATGCCATCTCAAGGCACTTTACAAAGTCAATTCAATCAAATCATACAGACAGATTAGTAAAAAAGTCCAGCAGATTGACACCCAGCATTCACTCCTCCTGAAAGAGCATGTAGTCGTTTGCATTGTTCATGGCTTTGCAGCAATCCCTCATTGTATGCATGTAGTGACAATTGTACAACTTCTTGGTCTCCATTCTCAGATAAATTCTCTTTATATGATGCAAAGAGAAATGTTAGTTCTATTTTTCATTTTTATCCATGATCACTTCCTACCATGTTTGTTGTTGGGTGGCTTAAACAAATGTTGCATTGTGATAATACAGCCCCATTTACACTACCCTTGTTAAACCGATCCATACCGAGCTCGGACCGAGCTTGGATCAGTTAACCATGCCGAGCTTGGTTCTGACGACACATCACGCTAGCACGGTTCCTCGCCTCCTAGTGACGATCTATGGTACTACTGCTCTCTAGGATTGAAGGAGGGACTCAAGCACATCAAATGGCGGCGCCCATAACATTCAGGAAGTTATGCTTGGTTATAATTGCTTTTTGCGGAGAGTCAGGCAAAGAATTAACTTGACGGAGTCGGCTTTTGGGAAGTGGATAAGACAAACGAACATCTAATAAGGATTTACAGACGCAGGAAACAACGACAGACGTTAAGGTTCATCACACTGCTAAGCAGAATCATCACTGGAAACCGTGTGGCACGGTAAGGAAGCTAGTATTTTAATGAATGTCTGAAACCACAAAATTAGTCAGCTGACTGTAAGGAGATGACGCGGTCTGCTCATGCGCTCTTTGTTATCTGAGAACCGAGCCGAGCCCACCCATCGAACTGGTCTAGATTTAGCGCGGTCTGGTTGTGTCTGGCACGGTACAGTTCAGTTTGCGATCCATTTACACTCGAAAGTTATCTCAGTTACCGAGCTCGGACTGGTCTCAGCACGGTTAAAAAAGGGTAGTGTAAACGGGGTATAAATGTCACTCTGTAGACAACTGTGTCTATGGACAGTTCCGTGAAATGTTTTTTTTCCCATCTCCAGATTTCTTCTGTTTTTGCATTTTCATTTTTTAACACCTAACAAATTGTATTGTCTAAATAACACCATACAAAGATGATCTGAGTTAATAAGCCTGTGCAGATATAAAAACTATAATTGTCCCCTTTTGTTAAAACATGAATCAACTGTGATTAAACAGATTCTTCACCAGCCACATCTGGTCTTGACTACTGACAATAAAATAAACAAAACTTAAATAGAACCCGTCTGGCAACATGAAGTGGTCTAAATGATCTCTAACAGCAACATATCATTCTTGATCTAAAGAAATTAAAGAACAGATAAGAGAAATCTTTGATATCTATCAGTCTTGGAAAAACTCCAGTGAGAGAAGTTTATTTCACAAATGGAAAAGCCCATGGAAGAGTGGTGAACCTTTCTAGGAGAGGTCAGCTTAGTAGAATTACTCCAAGGGTGCATCAGCGAATTATAAATGAGTTTAGAAAAGAGCCTAGAAGAGGGTTTTGGAGTGGCCTGGACAAAGTCTGGAGATAGATCTGATCAAGATCCGATTGTAGGACGTTAAACAGGCTCTTCATGCTTGAAAACCCTCCAATATGAGGATATGTTTTTTTCTGATATTATTGTTGGAACATCTGAAATGTGTGTTGACAAAAAAGCAAAGGAAACCTGACATGCAAAATGTTGTAGTAAGTGTGCATGTAAATTGCAATTTTTTTATAGTTCTATCACTATTTATCCACAGTCATTAGCAGGTTTATGAATCTTTCACAATATAAACCATTCTATAGAGGGAGCTGTTTATTTATTTGTCTTTGAATGCATTTCTGAGTTGGAACAGGCTCTTAAATTCAATGTCTGGCCTTCCAAAATGTCACAAAGCTCCACTGTGTCCCACTGTTGCACCTTTATTAGAATCCAATTCATGTTGAGTGATATCAAAGAATCCAGTGAAAGGCTGTGTCACAGTTAGAGGTGTGTCAGCTTCTGGCACACAACCTTTTAAAAGGTTATAGTTTTAAAATCTCAAAGTTTTTTTTTCATACCTTTCCCACAGTTTTAAATGAGATGGCAGGTAAAAAGTTGGATTAACCTGCGTTTTCTTCGGCTACATGGAGCTAAGAGTGGCGTCGTGCTTGTTTTACCACCTGTTATTACGCACTGTGGGTCATCTGACTGACTTAATACACTTTTTCTTTGCTTACAAGAAGACAAATTTAGCTATTACAAAAACCATGGGCATTGTTTGCCGTGGAATTCAAAGAGCGCTACCCCTCACTCTTATTAGGGTAACACTGTTTTAAAATTCCAGATAGAAAGCCAAGAGTAACATGTTTATTTAGGAGCTACTATCAGTCCGTTGGGGTGGGCTGGGGGGCTGGTGCGGTTCTAATATCTGTCTCGTAATCTATAAAATCCACTATTAACCACTTTTTAAAACAAATGGAACCATGGTTACTTATGATTTTCTCAACTCATTACGTCATATCAAATAAAAGGCTCTTACATTTAAGATTAATAGTCTGTTTCATGACCTCTCATGAGGTTTCTGTTCCCTGCTGCTATAGCAGCGTATGCAGCAAATGGATTTCTAACGTTTTCTACGTATAACCAGGGGTAAAATAAAGCAGAATTCTGAAGCAGGCTGCAGCCAAAAACTGTAAATGCAGGATGGAAAATGAAATGCTCTATTTGCAAGGAGACAAAGTGTGCTTAGAGTGGACGAGTACTCCAACACTGCTATGTTTCCAACTTACAGTGTTAATCAAAATACTTAACACAGCTGCACATTCATGTTAAATTACTGACTGTGTTTAATTCTTCAAATAGTGAAGGAGATGGCTAACATTCAGGAAACATAATACTTTTACTAAAAATATGCCAGCCAGCACTTAAAATGCCAAACAAAATCAAGCAGGTACTAAAACATGACTTTGCAGGTATGAACACATCAGGCAATCCCTTGTCTATACCTGTCTGTTTTTCAGGGTCACTGTACAGGGTCTCTGTACAGTTAACCAGTCCATCAAAGGGCAAAACAAAGACAAACAGGACAAATGAGCACTCACTCATTCCTACTCACTCCAACAAGTCTGTATCGATAATGTTCTATCCGACTGCAGGGCCCTGAACACTGGCGTTCCACAAGGCTGTGTGTTATCTCCACTTCTGTTCTTACTGTACACTAATAAGAATTTAACAGAATAGATGTTTCCTCTAAATAGAAGAATACTGATGTTTTGGTCCTGAAGGATGCAGATTTCTCCTACTTACAGCACACAGACCAGCTTTCCACTGGTCCACTGACAGCTTGCTGGATCTTAATGTCAATAAAACCAAGAAAGTCAGGAGCAACAGGTACTCGGCTTTCTTTCAAACCTGTCGCCATGAGAGGGCAAGCAGTGGAACAGGTCGGTCAATTTAAATACATAGAAACAATCATAGATGACCAGCTCAGCTTCCAGACTAATGTCAATATAAAGACCAAATGTTGAAACAAGGCAGATCTCTTTCCTGACAACCTGACCTTTAAGATGATACATACAGGACTGAGTGCTTCGGTTATTTCCAACAACAGCACCTTACAAATGTATTCATACCCCTGAACTTCATATTTTGTCACATTACAACGGCAAACTTCTGTGTATCTATTTTAAATTATGTTTCATAGACCAACATAAAGTAGTAAACAATTGTGAAGTGAAAGGTGTTAAAAAAATCATGCATGGTTTAGATTTGTTTTTACAAATAAAAATATAAAATGCCTGCTGTCTATATATATTTGTCTCCTTGAGTAAAAAATAATTAGAGCTACCATTAACTGCACATACTTTGGGATGTGTCTCTATCAGCGTTCATCTCTGCAGGCTAAAAGTTTCACCCTTCTATGCAAACCAGCTCAAGCTCAATAAGATTGAATAAAGAGCCATTATAACCATCAATTGTCAAGTCTTCCCACACATCATCTAATGGACATAAATCTGGACTCTAACTAGGACATTCTAACACATGAATATGTGTTTTAATATAAACCATTCTATTGTAGATATGGCTGCATTTTAGTGCTGTTATTCTGCTGTAGCTGCTGCTAGTAACAGGCTCTGCTGTAAATTGGCCGGTATATGGCAACAATCCATCATACCTTCAACTCTGACCTGCTTCCTTGTCACTACAAAAGAAACGCCTCCCCGCAGCATGTTACTGCCACCACCATATTTCAGCGTGGCCGATCAAGGTGTTTTCTACCATACACAGGTTTTACATGTCCAGAGCGTGTTCTTCCACAGGATTTAATTTAGCGGTATAATGTTTAAAGTGGTTGGGTACAAATGCATGCAAAACCTTTCAGATGTTAGTTTGTGAAAAAAAAAAAAATTCTGTCGGCTTGCAAGAGCACACTAATTTGTGTCTATTGCATAAAAACTCAACAAACTACAGAGTAGTTTGTGGTTGTAATGTGAAAAAATGTGAAACATTTTAGGGGGTATGACCACTTCCTCAATATTACTCAACATTACATTACACTACAGCAACCAACTTGCACAATTTACTTGAAATTACTGAAGACTTACAAGGATTTAAAGAGACTGAACTTTAAGAACTATGAGACCAGGAGTAGGAGATGACAGTATCCTCAATATTTGATGTTTAGAAATGATTCTTATTTGTACTAATAGCCCCACTAAAACAGCCTGATGAACACTGACAGCAACTTCTGCACAGAGTTGACAGTGGCCATTATTTTTGTCTATCTGTGAAATGGTAGGGCTTTTTTTGTCTGTGAGCCAGGCCAAAATTACATAAATTAATGCATGGCACAAGGAAACAAATGTAGGAGCGTGACATTGTTAAATGAATGTCTGTATTTACAATAAAACACAGACTCAAAGATGGGTTCTTGCATTTAGAGACTATACAGAAAATCATTAAAAGTCACAATATATTAAATATTGTTGGATGTACTATAGCCAAAGGAAACTCAGATGAATCGCAAGCTGATCAGAATAAAGAGAGTGACTTCCAGCTGTGAGGCGCGCAGTGCAGACTCAAGCGTGCAACAAAAGCAAACATGCAAAACAAAATGAAAACACACAGACATTGTCTGACAAGCCCTACTCTACAAAGTGGAACATCTTCTGTTGCCTCATCAGGGTCTGTTCCTATTGCCCACCAAGGTAGTTTCTGCTCTTCACCATCTCTGTCACGTTGATCTTGGTGGCGCCCTCTGGGATCTCCACTATCTTGTGGTAGCCAATCTTGGACAAGCTGTGTTTGAACACTCCTGAGACCAGCCTGCAGGTTGTGTTGTCACCACCGCACACGCCGCACTTGTCAACCATCTTCCCAGATCCAAGATACTCATCACAGCCAAGGCTCTGTGCAGCAGAGAGAAGAAGGACAAGGGAGGGTTAAGAATATCACAGGGCAAACATTTATAAGGTTGAAATATTAAGCCTGCTGTGTGTTCCTCAGTATTTCCAAGGTTGTGTGGATGATCCACTGCTTTTGATTTACCTTTGTTGTAACTGACTTTGCTTTTAGAAAGGGGCCATTACAATTTTAATCTGATTAGATTGCTTTGCTGTCACTTAGTAGCATGCAATTAAACACAATTTCCACTAAAAACCTCAAAAGAAAAAACCCCCCACTAATACTGGAAATGTAGATTGATTAATATAGACGTGAACATTTAAAGCTTTGTTTGCTCACAAGGCATAGGAAGGTTGTGTGTTTAGTTTATAGAGAACAGATTGCTGCTTTTAAAAATTACATACAGCAAAACATGTTTTTTAAAAAACAAAAGTTTTGTGAATGTTCTTCATTGACTTTAAATAAAAATGTTTTGGTTCAGTACATGACAAAACTGTTTCAAAAGACAAACCTCCAGCACACTGTTAAACTTTAGAAATCTGTTAAGCAGGTTTTCAGTCAGAGTGAACACATTCACATTGCTCAGAAATTTTCTGAAATCAAGATGACGGTTTGGCTTTAGGGGAATTAGTGACGTTGATTAATCTAAAGCTAAAGTCTTCATAAAATATTTATTTAATGTTTAGTGTGATCTTTAAAGCTATAGTTGCTAATCCTGTTCAGAAACACATTTTCTTATGCTTGGTGAAATGGTCCTTCCATTCTGACAAAGTCAATCTATTATGTATTCAGAAAAAGGAGGTTAAAAAATAGATCTCCGTGAGCTGCAGGCCTGTAAAAACACTAACCAATCACTGCCGTTCGCACTGAAGGGCAGTGATTGGTTGGTTGATCAGATTTAACTTTGTTTGGTATTCAGGGTGACACAACGACTCCCCTCACAGCAACCCAAGATGTCCTTACTGCTTTAACACCAACCATTGTGTGTGAAGGGTAGGTAATATTATTTAGGGAAATATTTAGTTTTTCCTGCATTGTTAATTTGATAGTTGATGAGCAGACACTCTATGACACCCTCTACAAGGAAAGTAAGAAACAAAATTGCATCATTGCAAAATTAAACGGCTGTCCACAGAGTGGTGTGTATCCAAGCTTATTAATGGAAAAGTGTGAGGAAGGAAAAAGTGTGGAACAAAAAAGGTGTTTTACCACAACATTTCCCCAGAAAGAGATACAATGTTAGATTTCTTATGTGATATTAATGCATATTTAATTACTTTCGACTACATCGTTACATTTGTTCTCCACTTTTGCAGACAAATCTGTGACAAATGATTAACTTATGACCGTCCCCTCCGGACACATGATGAGAATTGAGAATCAAACCGGTTTTATAGTCAGAAAACTGATTTAGCAGTGTGGCTGCATCTCGCTGCAAGTACAACGTAGATAAGGAATAACGGGGAAAAAAAATTTGGACCAGAAGTAAAAACATGACAGCCTCATTGTTGTCACCAAGAGCAATTCTCAGCTGCTAACATGAGTCTAAAGTCCAGCTTCTACAAGGTATGAGCAAAGGTTCACCAGATTTTACCTCCAAATTAACTCTATGAAACAACATTTCCAAAAGCGATCAATTAGAACAACCTTTTTATAGGACGGTACTTTGGGTGTGGAACTGTCGATTTAATGTTTTCAGCAGCAAATATTACCCTCTGTATGATAAAACAAGCATGCCTCCGCCTCAGGACTGAGACTGGGTTCCCACATAAGCAAGAAGAAAAAAGGGACATTTTAGATTACAGCTTCTCTGACACAGACTGGATGCTGAGCACAAGTTAACTCAACAGACAAATGACATGAGCAAATTTAAAGGACGTACATGATAACACGCAGCTTTTGGCCATCCAAGTAGATTTTGCTGTTTCTAAACTGCCATAAATCTGCAGCCGACTTGTGGCAGAACAGGCATTCAACAATAAAGACCAAAAACCAGAGGTGAAAGGTGGAGTAAAAACGAAGGCGAGGTGGAGGCAGGAAGGGGGGAAGCTGGCTCAATCCCTCTCATAGCATTGCTCTCCGTTCTCAGCCAACACAAACATCAAGTGCCCGCTTTCACACAGGAAATAGTAAATGATGGAAAAAGAGGAAAGTGTTGGAAAAAAAAAACAGCTAAATACTTCTGTGGTCAGTGTGTTGTGGCAAAACTTGGAGCCGGATGAAGACAGGATCACGTCGCTAAACATAACAGTTTAACGCAGAGGGAAGGACCGACACATTTTTACAGATCAGCAAATATGAAACAACTCTTTCAGTTTGCCTTATAAATGAAGCATTAAGTACGGTCATCTTACACTGCTGACGGGCCACATTTAATGGCATCTCTGGTGGAACTGAGTAGACAGTTTTAAAATATATTTTTCTCTTTTACTGCTATAGCATAATCCCACAGAAAAAAGGATGTTTCACCATTACTCTGTGTACAGTCTCTCCGGATCCTCCAGAGTCCTGGGTCCTCTGATAATTAAAATATTTAGTATTAATATTCTTCTGAGACCCAATACCCTACCTTATCGAACCCAGGACCTTCTTGCTGCAAGGCAACAGCGCTACCCACTGCGCCACTGTGCAGCCCTTAATTAAAATTAATTAAAATATTTAGTATTAATATCCTTCTGAAAGACCCAATACCTACTTAACAGTTGTTTTTTCAACACATAAATAAGTTAAATCTTACTGTAATTTGACCAAAGCAGACAGGTCCAGTTAAAGTCCTTGTAGAGTTTAGTAAATGCCACACATTTTTATCTTCGTGACTGTAGGACAGAAAGCCATTTATGTTTTCCTGACGTGGCTCCGAACCAATCAGTCGACATGTTGATGCCGCTCTTTGCTGCAGTGCCCTAACAGTGTTTTAAAGATTTTTTTTAAATCCTCTTGACTGTGCATGGTGGAAAATAATCACGGGTCCTCATCCAGCCTAGCCGCCTGTGGTTAAAAGAAACAAGCGCCTGCGGCACAATATTTATTCGTACCCTGACGAAACAGCCATGGATTACCTGTTAGAAGTCTCTTGAAACATGCTACTACATAAAAGGTGTTTTTATTTTAAAGATTTTCATCCATTTTTACCAGGGGTGCAAATAAACGTGTTATTTAGAAGCTATACCCAAAAAAGAAACAAATCAAGAAAGGCTAGTTTGACATATCTACTAAGCATTTAAAGTGCATATTAAGGAATCTCTACAGCAGCTACTGGAGTAAAAATCCTTGAGCAATCATGTGGTAGTTGTGGTTGGAAATGATGATTCACGCTGTACCGTTGTCATTTTCCTTTGCAAATACAATTTCAGCTCGATTCCTCATGGTGTCCAGGAGGATCATCACACACTGTCATCACTGTTATTATCATTTATTTCTTTTGTATCTGTTACAAGTTCTACTTTCATCTCAGCGAGCTAATCAGCTACAAAGGGACATTAACTTCATTTCCCGTCATGTGCAGCAATTATGGTTGGAAATTATGATCGGAGGTAAATATTTGCCCTTATTATTTCAAACATATAAAATCAAATCCATCATCTTTTCATGATTTCAAGAAGCCATTTAGTCGCCAGAGCCCAATTTAAAGGAGTTTGATGTTTCCACATTTAATAGGTAGATATGCTGTTTCCATCTACAGTAAAAATACATAAATATCTATTGGAGTCCCTTTTCAAAGGATTTTTTCCCCCTCTACACATTGCTATTACCCATCCACTGCCTAAAACTGCTTATCCCTGCAGAGTCATGGGGGTGAACAAGGTAAGTCCATACAGAAAGATCCCACGTCAGGATCCGTACCCAGAATTAGGTGGTTATTTGGGTTTTGGGTATTAAATGGGTGTTAAAGGCAACCAACTGCCACCACTTGTGTTTTATTTCAGCTGTTTAGCGAAGGCATTAGAGGTTAGATAACATTGATGAACTAGCAGCATCATAAAAACCCAGGAACATACCAGATAGACCAGGAGTAACGTTGTAGAGAAGTTTAAAGCAGGGCTAGATTATTTAAAAAAAATTCCCAAGCTTTAAACTGCACCATCATACCATAATGGAAATATTGTGGTACCTAAAAAAGACATAGCTGACCACCAATAAACCACCAAGGAGAACAATAACCATGTAAGCATCTAAGGGGCCAATGGTAACTCTGGAATGGGCGGCAGGGATCCACAATAAGATGGGAGACTATGTTGGCAGGTCCAATATGACCTTTAAATAAGTGGTAACAAGAAAGCTATTTCTTTTGAGAACTAAGTAATGTTTTGAGTTGTTTCTTAAAGCCATAAGCCATGTGGTGAGGACCACAAAGCATGTGGAAGATGCTGAGAAGGGAGCAAAGCTGAACGTTTTGGCCTGTTTGTAAAATACTATAACAGAAGACTAACATTGAACATCACAATGCAGACACCATCCCCAGGTGAAAACTCAGTGGGGGCAGCATCGTGCTATGGTAAGACTTCTCTTCTGCAGATAAACGGAATATTATGTATTATGTAAATAAAAGGGTTGAATCCTAGACACAACCAGTACATACAAGACAGACTGCAAACGCACAATTAACTAAATAAATAGAAATAGACACGCTCTCCATCTAGAGCAGTCTGACCTAGCTTAAACTATTTTGTGCAAAGAACAAGCAAAACTTTCACTCTTTAGATGTGCAAAAACTGGTAAAGACATGCCCCAAAAAGACTGCAGCAAAATATAATTTACGAAAGTTGACAATAATTGCCTTATACTTTCAGATTATTATTTGTAAAAAAAAAAAAAAAAATACCATCATCTGTGATTTTCCTTCCTCTTCAGTACAACTCCTTTGCAATTGAGTATCCAATTAAATCAGGGAAAGTAAATACTTGAAGCTAAGTTATCCCCAAATGAGTGAAAAGTGTTTATTCCTCAGTGGATAAGTGTTATTTCAGAGTACTTTAATGATAGATCCATTTAACCAATAGAGAAAATTGGTTGTGCCGAGAACGAAAAATAAAGCTTCTCTCCTAAAACAGACGCAGACAGGATTGTAGGTCAACGGGAGCAGGAACGGAGACAGGAAGGTGGGATTTATTCATTAAATCTGTACGATCAATGTAATATCTTGCATCTGAGTATAAAGAGGCCCAAGATAATAATTCCTGTGAGATTACCAGAGCTATGAGACTTTACAACAACAGAGCAGAAAGCATCAGAAAGTAGCTCCTTAATTGTCTTACAGGAGCATACATCCAAGAAGAATTTGGACTGCAATCTGTCTCTGAATAATCAAATTTCCAGCCCTTCCCTCCGGTCTGCCTCTGGCAAATCCAGCCTTAAGTGTGAATCCAATATAACAACGTTTTGCTGGATTCAGAACACATGACACTGAGCTGCTTTAATTCAGGTGGAATGATGCTGGCTTCTACAAACAAAGCTTATTTAGTATTTTTATTGTGACTACAGAGCCAGCTTTTGAGTCTCTGTCTTGTTTCTTTAATAAGGGAGAAGATCAGATTTTTTCACCCTCTCTCCATGGGTGGCTTTGTCATGTAATGAAAATGGTTCTGTTGTTAGTGGAAGTAGAACAGGGCTTTCATAGCGTCACTAAAGCCAGCCTCCATCTGGATGTGGTTATGTGCGTCGGGATAGTGAAGTTGTCTTCCAGTAAAGACGTGAACCCAGAAACCATCAACCAAAGTAAATCCTGATGGCAGCTTTCCACAGAAGCAGATGATTTTTAAACTTGTCGTATTGCAAAGCCTCTTTGAGACAGGGACTAAAACACAGGAGTCCGTGGAGGTTTCTTGTTATCCCGGAAAACAACAAGTCTTTTTTTTAAATTGAATACAATCACTGTGGGGGACTTTGGGTTTTGTTCTCTTTCATATAACATTTTGTCCTCAATGGCCCGTAGTCACCAGGGCAGCATTTCGACTGCTGGTTTGACTTTACAATGCTGACGGTTCGGTAAGCAGGAGCTCCAGCTGAGTCCTGTACTGAAATACAGCTGTGAAAGAAGTACCTCTAACAGAATTGATCTGTGTCTGATTTCATTGTTACACTTAAAATGTTTCAGCTCATCAAACTCATTTTAATACCAGACACAGATGCACCAATCCATCCATCCGTTTTCTAACACGCCTATCCCTGGTGGGGTCGCGAGGGGTGCCAGTGCCTATCTCCAACGGACATTGGTCGTGAAACAGCGTACAGTCATGTTTGTGGTGTTGTTAGGACCACGGCACAGACAAGAGCTCAAGAGTCGCGTGTTGAATTGTAGAAGAGTGATTTATTGAAATAACGGCTTAAAATCACCCCACTGTTACTACCCAGCCATACGATACAATCACCTTAATGTTACTGCCAACTTGCACACTATCGTTTCAGAATATCTAAATGGACATTGCTGTAAATGAATCCTCAAATCATCATTGCTCAATAGGTGCCTTACTACTTCATTATCTGCTATCTGTGACTCTCCTGAGCGTTAAATAAAAAAAACCCGCTGTAACCCTTGTTTATTGCCTTTTTGTTTGTCAGTTTTTGCCTTCATTATGTGTAATGTGAACTGTAATGTGAACCGGAGTAGCCAAAGAGAAATATTGATGACAAATAAAATACTCTGATTCTCTGAAGATGCAGGGAAGACAGAAACCAGGAACACGGCATAGATGAGCCCAGAACAGGGTAGTTTGACGGAGGACCTGGCAGTGCTAACTGAATATATAGGGGAGGAGACAGATGGACCAACAGGTGGAGTAAATTACACAGGTGAGATGAGTAGAGCAATTAACCAGATGGACAGGAAGAGCAATGAACTGGCAGGGGTAGACGGAGAACTGAATCTAATGGGGAAACGTGACAATGGCCAGACATGAGGGAATAACCTAACTAGACTAAGGAGGAGCAGGCAGAAAATAAAGATCTAAAAGAACTACTGAAATCACAATGAACAGAAGCTAAAACAGCTAAAACGAAAAACAGGAACCTGTCATGATTTGGGTTTGGTTATGATTTATGTTTGTTATTTGATTATTCAGTTCACTCTCCTGCCTTAAGTTCAGTTTCTGTTTTGGGTTCTTTCTTGTTTGGTTTCTATTATAGCTTGTGTACTGTTTTAGTTTCACCTGTCACTTTTTAGTCAGCTCTGTTCTGCCTCCAGTCACTTTCCTTCCCCTGATTAGCTCCACCCATTCTGGTAATTAGTTTCACTCCATTCACCTGCTCACTTCCCTACTTATACCTGCCTCGGCCCCCTGTAATCTGCCAGATCAAATCAAGCTTTTTGGTAAGTCTCATCCAGCGTTCTTTCCTGATTGCCTGTTGATGCCAACCCGATTGCCTTTTTGACTTCTGAGCCAGCCTGATCCTTGTAACTGTTTTGTCTGACCCTGGTTCTGTCGTGGAGTTTCTGAGTTTGCCTGATCCCTGCCTAGTTAGTTTGCTTATCAGTGTACCGTTCTGGACTGGTTTTGACCATTGGATCTGCCTGACCTTATTGAACCAGTTTGCCTTTTTGTGTATCGATCCCGGACTGTTGTTTGACCACCGAGCCTGATTATCCCTGTCTGATCTTTTTTGAGCTATATTAAAGCCTTCTTATTTGCACTTTGGTGTCTGGCTGAATACTGGGTCCTCAATCTCTCATTCCGGACAGAACCGAAGCTAACATATACAGGAATACATTACTAACATAAAATACTGAATAGAAAACTAAACTAATGACAGAAACAAGGATCTAAAGATAATCAATACTAAAAGTGCAAAACATAAACAGACTGCAGGATCCCCAGGGAGCAACAAAAGGTAATCAAATCCCTGGGGATCTGGACACATACATCCTGGACAGGCCGACAGTCAATTACTGGGCAACATAGACCACTCACACCTAAGGCCAATTAACCACTCTTGTTTTTAGACCATAGGAGGAAACTGGAAACTCCAAGCATAAAGGAGTCAAATCCAGGACTCCTGCAACCCAACAATGCTACCAACTGCACCACCGTGTATCTCTCTCTCCCTCTCAAACAAATACCCAGAGTAAATGCAAGAAGCAGCTTTCAAATGATGCCTTAACTGACTGAAGGAAACACACTGCTGCAGATGCGTGCTGAATGCACTAAAAATACACCAGGGACATTTTAACCACCATAGAGCATCAAATATTTTCAGCAGGCCTTAATGTCCACCCCTACCTCTGCCCAACTACTGAATCAGAAATGGGTCTGTCTGAGCACATCAATGTATTTTTTGCACTAGAACAATTGAATCAAACGTTTTTGGCTTCATCCTCCTGGAAATGCTGTCTCGGTCTGAATAAACTTGAAAATAGGTGAGTTTATAACAGATGACGTACACCATGTGGTATTAAATAAAAGCCTTATACAGAAACAACACATTGCATTATTATATATTATTTTTTATTTTTGTAAAAACCTAAAGCATGTGGCATACATTCAGATCATGAATGCTGTCTATGCTGTCCCTAAAAAAGACCCATAGTATGGCGCAAGACCTCTGTTAGAATAGCCCATTTCAAGTCCAGAGCAAAATCCAATTTAGAAGCTGTGGTGGCTCTTAAGAATTATGTCCACAGATGCTCTCCATCAAATCTGACTATTTTGAGAATAAAATTGTATCTCTTGATGCAGGAAACTGCTAGAGACACACAGTATTTCAAACAGAGTTGCAAGTATAACTGCAGTAAAAGATGCAAGGTAACTGGATCTACAGTAAAACTGCAGCAAAATGTCAGCTCGCTGTACATGTGCTATTTACACTTGACAGATTTGTTAAACCCCTTCTTTTGTGTCGGTCTCACATAAACAGCAAATATTGTACAAAATTAGGTTTAAAGTTGCAATTTGACAAAATATGTAAAGGTAAATGGGGTAGGAATAGATTCAATTAATGGAACCTGTCTACCCTCTCTGCTTTGTCCTTGCATAAGCTAAATTAATCTTCAAGGTACATACTTGATTCTGGTTAGTGGCTTACAGGCAAAAGAAAGCAATGAAGTAGATTAGTCGTCAGTCCAAAATATACGAGTAAATAACAGTCTAGCTTTTCATTCTTTTAGATTTGACAGAAATGCAGTTTCATGACATTTCTGTTTGATGTCTTCCTGCCAAGTGCTGAGTCGACAAAACAGGACTCCATATTTCCCTGGACTCAGTCTGCATTCCCCCACTTTCTAATAGCAGTTTGGGTTAAACATGAGAGGCCAAACACTTGAGTGTTTTTACACAAATAACTCTCACAGCTACTTGTCGCCAACCCAAATTTCTATGAAAAACACAATGAAATGGAGATAGAATATACATAAAAGGATGGTTTCCTAGTCTGAAAACAATGTGATGATTCAACCGCCCAACTCCTAATCCATATAAATACACACTGGGTACCCACCAGAACTGCATAACCTGCGTCTTGGCATGGGCCCTATCGGCTTAATAACAGAGAAAAACTAAACTGTGAGATGGGGATCTCTAACTCTTCAATACAATGCTTTCCTGTGTTTTGCATTGTAATCCTTTGCACAGTATACTGACATGTTGTATTTCTCTCACTAGCGTCTAACAAAATTTTACAAATAAATGCTTAATTAATCTGAACAATAGTTGGTTTAAAAATGAATATATACGACACGTGTTTCTGAGCTGAGGTTGAAGAAGACTATATGGCAATCAAAATGAGGATTTCTACAGCTTTAGATAAGAAGCCTATAAAACATTTAGCAAGAAGCTAATAAAGTTATTGAATGGTCAGCTTTGACTTTAAATTAATCTGGAAATGGGATATGAATCAAGCTTAGAGAATACCACCTCGTCAACATTTGTTGTTGAACTGGAGATGACAATACCGACAATACCAATATCCAACACACACACACAGTCCAAAGAAGTTGTGATTCAAAACTTTTTTTTCTTTTCCAGTTTTCAAATTTCATGCTGAAGAAACAAAAAAAACTTTTTCCTGAGAGATAAGCTTTTAAGCCTCAGATAAGGAAGACATAAAACCCACATCTGTCTTCCACATGCTGGGATGCGGTGCATATTTAACTGGTTTTAATGAGCAAGGGTTGTAAGCTCTGTCTTTCCTTCAAGTCAGCACTTCAAACGCATCTGTTTGTTAAAGTAACACTTGAGCGGGGAAAAGAGACACAGCCACCGAGTGAACATGTCAGCCTCACAAATAAACTTTGCAAGGAGTCTTAGTGTGAAACATGCAGTGCTTAAAAAAAAGCACATTGGTGTTGAATACCAAAAGAATTTGATGGTTTGATTCCATTGCATTCAACATGGCACCTTTGCACTATGCTCGCATGTACTATGAGTTTCCCTCTGTATTCTCACTGGGCCTCGCTGCTATACTACTTTCACTAGAGAGCACATCCTAACCATCTGAGCAGGTTCTCTCTGGTTTTCATAAATCGAGAGAGTTTTTCGGGGATCCTGGTTGGAAGCACAGCAGCTCTCTGTGGGATTCAGCAGAAAGGCAGACAGGAGAAATATGCAGGTTTGCTCATCACGCTTCACCAGCAGGGACCGTGCGCTCCACTCGCATCTACCCACTTGGCAAATGTCCGCTCCATGGCGAACAAAACAAATGAGCTGCTCCTTATCAGCGTAAGAAACTCAGAGTTCCACGGATCTGCCACCGTCTGCTTCGTAAACTGAAAAGCCTTTTATTTGCCTTGTTTCTTCTGGCTGCTGTTTACATCCCACCACAAGCCTGAGTCTGAAAAACAGCTCCCTAAGCCGATAACTCACGTGAAGAAAATTACAGCTAGACTCTCATAATTGTTCTTGGGGATTTTAACAGCGCAAACCTCTCACATGAAGTACCAGTATACAAATAGCATGTAAAGTGTCCCACCAGAGAAACAAACCTAATGGACCACTGCTACACAATCCTAAGAGAAGCATACAGAGCAGTTCCCTGAACAGCTTTAGGACTCTAATCACTTTCTGCTTCACCTGAGTCCAACTTACAGGCAAAAAGAAAAGCCTCTTAGCCTGTGGTTAGAAAACAAAAACAGACGCCAACAACTCTGGGTGTTTTTCTAGAACTTCTTTAGCTCTGGCCATGATTGTTTTTTCCCAGATCCTTAAGCCTACTTCATTCTGATGATCTGGTTCTATTTAAGTGAATGCTTGATTTTACATGGCTGGCAATAATTAAGCCTTCATTATCTAAAATAATTAAACTCAGCTACATGGGAAAATTTGGTTAAATACAATTAATTCAGGTGAATTCATTTAACAATAGAACCAGTTTGCTTTTGGATAGCTTATTCTAAATAAACAAGATCATCATTTTAAAACAGCTTTTTTGTTTACTTAGGTTGTCCGTGTCTGATATAAAAAAATTCGGAAACATTTTAGTGCAACAAACAAGCGAAACTGTATTAACTGTATGAAAAATATATGGGCAAAAAAAAAAGTTTTGTAACCAGTCAATATCACATTAAAATCTAAGTGCAACAATAATTGATAGAAAACCAACTAACTCATATGACCAAATTTAAAACACTGCGATCACAGAAGAAACTAGAGTAGGCAATTCATTACAAATAATTTTCAATATTACCACATATTTCTTTGATTTTTTTATTAAATCAGGCCTAAAATACAATAAGCTAACTTAAGATTTGGTATGCATCTCCAACGTGAAGCTTCAGGAACAGCTTAAAAACTCACATATTTATTCAATTTGCTCCTTTCCCTCAGATTTTACTCCTGGCTCTGGTGCAATGGAAACACTAACTTGCAGACTGACAGTGGTCTACAACCCAAGCAGAAACCTAACTTCTGCTCTCCGCAATAAGCCTTTGTTCAAAATCAAAAGTAAGAAATTCTAAACCAAACGGCTCGCTTACACGTAACACAGACAGGCTGGGGTTCATTCAGTGGAAAACTCACAAGACATGAACACAGAAGACAACAACTGGCAACCATGGATCTAGTTAAGTTACAATGACTTAGTGTGTCATTTTGGTTGGTTTTTCTATGGTATCCTGCATGCTTTCCTGAACATACACGTTGGCTATTTACTTCTTTGTAAGAGAGACGCACAACCTTATTATCTCAACAGTAATACGAGGCCTCACCCACACCCCACACTGCCCTTACTGCCCTGAGCAAATGCCAGTGTGTCCGTTTGAAGGCTCCACTGATTGTAAAACCATCATAAATAGCTTGCAGTGAGCTAAGTCTTCAGCCAATAAAATGGATTGAGTTTCTTCGGACACCACTACTCTCACATGGGTGGACAGTTTTGCTAACAGGATAACAGAACATTCTCCTGTTGCTAAAAGTTTACTTTGTAAAAGGGACAGACAGTGGCTGTACTGCGTTACATAAGAAGCGTACGTGCTAACCTCTTTTGGGCTTCACAAATAACGTGAACAGCCTGGTCAATTGCTTAGTTTTGAGAGTCTTTTTTTTTTCTTGCCAAAATACAGCAGCATTGCCAATAAAGCCTCGAAATTACGTTAAGTATTTGCCATCATGTAGATTCTCACGTCAAAACTTCATGAAACAGATCCAGTCGGCGTTAACAGGCGGTGACATTGGCCGCCCATGTCGGGTGAGGTTGGATATCCTCATCCTGACCTTGGTGCCTGATAGGTTCACATAACAGACTCAGGTGCCCTACAATGCTTTCATTATTCAGGATATGACACAGCTCATCTGAGCGGATGACCAGCTAATTCAGGACCACGGTGTATCCCAGAGAAAGAGGTCATAGTACATCTGTAAAGCTCCTGGACTCGCCTACCTCCTCCAGTTGGAGAGAAATATAATCCCACAAGCAGCCGGTGAATGTTCTATGGAAAAATAAACACCTCGGAGAGAGAGGAGAGCCAGAATGAAAACAGCAATACTGTAAATGCTCCTACTCAGTAGCTGGACCACAGGATCACAGAGAGGCAATTACAGACACTGTCCAGGGCTGCCTGTAACACTATGAGCCTGGCTTGGAAGGAGGCTTGTTGGTTTTAGATGTTCTGATAAAAGAGGACTCATCTTGGTGGATTGCAGGTGACACTGAAACCTCTAAAGCCTCTAAAACAAACTCACACTGAGCAATTCATCCACGCTTCCACCCAGACACTGAGCAATCATGGGAATCCCCATCCTCCCTCCGGTTCCTCCTGGACCCAGCAGAGGTGATCCTACCTGTGACCGCGGCTTCCCCTGCACACGCACGTGGAGGCAGACGAGCAGCAGGAGAGCCACTTCTGACAGCATCCTCTCATGGGGCCACAAGAATTTTTACAAGTCTGGTGCCTGCTCCCGTCTGCTTCTCCCTCGCCCGTGTGGCTCTGACAAAGCCGGAAAAGGACCCTCTCACTCCCGAAGTGATCTCTGCAAGCTCCTGTGGTAAAATGAGCAGGGGGAGGTGCAGCTGGGGGAGAAAGAGGGGTATTTTTTTTTTTTAGAGTAGAAAAAGTAAGATGTTGAAAATGAATTTGAAGGGAGGGAAATACATAAGTGCAACAGTCACTACTGACTATAATTGGAAGTCAGAGAGGAAGCTTTGTGGAAATCTTTTCCATTTGGCAGGAAAGGGAGGAAGGAAATTTTAGGAGTGAAACCTCAGCAATTAAAGTATGTGGAGCTGGCAGGTGGCCATGCTATTTTCAGTGGATTCAAACAGATATGAACTCTTACCAACAAGTTAGAGATTATCTTTAAGCTTTTTCTATGAAGGTAAAAACTACAAAAAGAACTGGCTGAAACACATAACTTGTTTAAAGGCCATTTGTTCATAAATAACTAAAAAAAAGTTTAATTTTACTGCACAATGCAGGCAGCTTTACTAAAAAAAGGAGTAATCGTATGACCTACCTGTTGCACTCCAATTGTTTCCACAACAATAAATCCTAAACTGTCAGGAGTATATTAAACCACAGCGTAGAGCTGAACTGAGAAATTGTGTGGAAACCAAAAGCCGATTTTTAGCCTTAAACAGTGAATGCAAGCTACCAGGTTGTGACAGTTTGGATTAGAAGTTGTTTGTGGGTTAAAAAAGAAAAATAGTTGCCCATTTTCAGGAAATAACTCAGTTCATTTAAAAAATACTGTATTTATCCCAAAGGAAAATGAAATGTTGATGTAACTCATTCTGTCAAGCATTCAAAAATGAATTCACATAAAGTAAAACCATTTAAAAAGCCATTTCAAAGGAAACTGTATTTTCTACATCTTGAGACACTTGAGACATTTGAGACTGCGTCTGAAATGTTGGCAGCATTTTGGAAATCTAAGAGTTTAGTTGTGAATGTAGATTCCCTATGGGATACATTAGAAGACTGTATTATTAATAATCCCAACCCTGCTAACCATGATAACCACTAATAGAAAAGATACTAAACTTTAAATCATATTCTTTGAGTTAAAAACGTTGGTAAACATCCTTGAAGAAGATTAGAAAGATATGTTAGAGTTGAGTAACTATAAGTGACACCCAAAAAAAAAGTAAAAAAAACAAAGCAACTGGACTTGTTTTCCGTAGTTGAAGACGTTTTGCTTCCTCTCCAGGAAGCTTTCTCAATTCAAAAAGTCTGGAGTAATTACAAGGCCTTTGTTAGGCAGTAATATAAAGCTTGATGCTCCACATTACTCCAGACTTTTTGAATTGAGAAAGCTTCCTGGAGAGGAAGCGAAAAGTCTTCAACTACGGAAAACAAGTCCAGTTGCTTTGTTTTTTACTTTTTTTTGGAATGACCATGACCTGGATGACTGAGAATCTTCACCAGCATATAAGTGAAACCAATCAGTAAGCACTCCAAGCACTTTTTCACTTTTAAATCCACAGCTTTTGCAATTTTATAGCAGTTTACTGCTAATTCCTACTTAAAACAATTGGACTCATTCAATCGCGCCATCAATTAGTCAATTGTTATAATCAAATTATTTCTCACAACTCATTAATACATTGCACAAAACATATTTTTCTTAACCAGACAAAAATACATTCAGGTATAGCTTATTTCACTGAACATACACCAAAATATTTTCTTGGCAATACTATATATGTATAGTATACCAGTTAACATGTTACTGAATAATTTATACCTAGTCTTGGTTAAAGGAGCATAGCGTAAGTTCCAGGATTCTTGCAGACGTCTGCCCCCTCTGGTGACAAGTTGAAACGACAGCAGTGTTGTGCACGTGCATGGGAGAAAAATGAAAGCATCTGCCACTGCCACTGCCACTGCAGAGGTCTTTTGTTTAGAGGCGCAATGTCTTCTGAGGTAAGAAAGGTATAACTATTGAAGTTAGCCCATGTTCTCTCGCTAAAAGACGAATGAGCACGTGCAGCGAGTCACACCAAGAGGATTCAGCCCGAATCACTCTCTCATAAACTGACTAATCCAGCCTATAGAGGCAACTGCAATAGATGGGAGATAACTCAATTTGTGATTGAGTGTTGGGCAATTGTAAGAGCATGTATGGGGAAGAAAATAGATAATATTTAACTTCAAAACTTGCACTGTGCAACTTTAATCCTCTGTAAAGTTACTTCACAGATCAAATAGAGGCCATACAGTACAAGGATCTTTTTTTTATTTTATTCCACACCTGCAACTAGCTTGACTTATGCTATATGTTGGAACGTTGTCAGCTGAGACACAGACACACTCATACACGCATACACGTAAAATCCTAAATGCAGTATCTGCAGGATGCAATATGACAACAGCATTTGCCTTCAAATGCAGCTGCAGTCATGTTAAGAGGGGACGGTCCCTTCTCAGCACTCCATCCTTCATGATTACTAGTCTCAGGAAAAAAATCCCAAAATCTCGTTACAGAGAACTCACTGCATGTCAGGTGGGGCCAGCACATCCTGCGGCCTATGTGTCCGTCTGTAGGCGGGCCAGCCCAGGAGCAACCTTGGCTCAGGACGCCAGATCCTCTCTGTCTCCAGCCCACACATGCCAGAATGCTGCAGGTGTTCTCAGCATTACTGAGCTCGTTCGCGGTCCGGTGGACTCACTCTCTTACAGTAAGTGACGGATGTTTCAGTCTGCAACTCATACGGAAAGCTATGATGACTGCAAACATTTCTTGGCAACTGTGGCCTGCTGTAGCTGGAAGAACTTGACTTGTATCCCATAACTCAGCTGGAATTAATATTTTGAAGTGAAATAACACAAAGGGTGTAACAATGCTTCTGTAACATTATTTAAAATCTTGAATAGACCTCAGATCCAAGCATTTTTTTTTCCAATCAGTACTTCAAAATCCTTTTCATTTAGCCTACAATATCCTTAAAAAGGAAGAAAGCAGAAAGAGAAAAAACATAATTTTTGTGCATCTGGGATATATATCAGTCAGCAAGACCAGACATGTAGGTCCCATGATTGTTTCCCTCAAGCAATGTGTGTTGACTGAAGAAGGGAGGATAGAAGAGGACGGCTAATGAATAAAGCAGGTCAAGAGAAGATCAGGAGGGAAAAGGTGTGTCTAGAGATCCCTTCTGTTTGTTTATCCCCAGCCTGGAACTAAAAAAACAATTTTTTTCTTATAAGATAAAATCTTTTACACCCTAGGAGAAGTAATGAGTAATGAGAAGTAATAATCCTATTCAGAAACCCTTTTTGTTACACTGGGGGAAAGGTTTCTTCCATCCTGACAGTGGCAATACATTATGTAATCAGAAAAAGCAGGTTAAAAATGTTGATCTCTGTGAGAGCTTCAGGCCTGTAAAAACTCTAACCAATCCCTGTCGTTCGGTCCGAATGGAAAGAAGCAATCAGATGCCATCAGAGCAATCTTGTCCTGCCCACGCCCCCCTCTGTCCCTCAGGTTCCTGGAGTATCTCCTTATCTATTGGTTGTCCCACATGCCATTCGTTGTGACACGCTCAAGTAACGCAGATTGTTCATACATGTTCCTTTTTAGTTGCCTCTTGCTGGCTGCGTATGACCACTTCTAGTGTTTATGTATCCAGTTAGCTTCAGTGTTAGCTGTTCATTGTAGCTCCGCTGCTCTCACGGTATACTTTGAACATGGCTGAGAGTCACAAGAGGCGAACCGAGTTCATGTTTATCAGAAGAAGTGAAAGGCATCAGTAGAATGAAATATGACCAGAGTGGTTTGGGGAGATCAGGTACGACAGTCTTGAGCATGCGCAGTTATTCAAAAAGAAATTTACATTTCTTACTTGCATTTCAGGGAAAATCGCCGACTCTACCTTTAAGTGATACCGCACCCAAAAGATCCATGGTCCTGTATCTTGTATTGGTAACATTTTATTATAAGTATATATTAGTCCAATAACTAAAGGAACAATAAGTAATAATGACATCTAGTGGTTAAAAGCGGAACAACATATACACAATGCCTTGCACGGACACTCAACGGTCCGTTGTCGCACTGATTTTTTACTAACAGAGGACAGGTATATAATGTTGTATTCTCTTCTATTTCTGGTCCTGCTTCTCTTACTGGCTTCCATGTTAGCTGACTGCTGCTCTATTGCCAAGATAAAATACAAAATGCTGCGCTCTGTTTTGGGAACCCTGGGAACTCTCATATGATTGGCTCAGGAAATAAACATGGGCCACAAAAACTGAAGTAGTTCCTGACCGTGCCTCTAGGTTTGAAAGGAGAAAAACTTGACCAAGACATTGTTGATGGAGCAGCCCAACTATTTATAGGGAATGTTACTTCCATCCCGAGTGACAAATGACAATATTTTTGGTTGATTTTACAGTAAATATCTCACTTATATCTCCTTTATGTCCTGATTAAACTCTAAGATCATTGACGCATTTTATTGTTTGATGTGTGTGATCAAATTGCTGGTTTTCATGAGGGGATTTTTAAGCACTAGAAATACAACAACGCAAACATATGGTTGAGTGGAACAAGCTGCGCTGCCACAAGTGGACCAGCACTGAATTCTGAACCAGCTTTCAAGAAAATCTGTGTATTCGAATCCCAGACAGATGAGGCAGTTTCTCAGGCCTAGTACAGGAAGAGTTTACGTCCAACTAGATGTGAAAGAAGGTTCAGAGACAGATACTGATCGACATTTTGTAAATGCACATTTCAGTAACTTTCTTCTTAGATATGTGGAATTTTTATTGAATTTGACTGATGGGATTTTTCTAATATTTTCAATTACACTTTTGTTTTTTCATTTTATAAACTTACAAAGTTGTAAATTGTAGCACAATAAAGCCCCATTTTTAGTCAGCCCGAATGTTATGAGCAATTTGGCAAAGCAAGAACCATAGACGGAAGATCAGGAAATAAATCTGCCATTAGATGGGTCTAATTTCCTACCCAGAAAGCCATATATGGCAGGTAAATTACATGTTTTTTTCTTACTAAATATATATCTAACAACACGTTGACATTAAATTCACACCAAATGGCAGTAACAACCCAAGTAAATAATACACTGAACACATTTACAGAAATCTATTTATGTTTTTAATTTAATATGGTTAGGACTATCTCATCAAGGCATCTGTATGAAAAAGGAGCTATATGCATTCTTAAGAGTGATTTTGACTTATTATTTCACATAAACTGACTTCAAATCTTGAAAATGTTGGACTTTGGACTTCAGTTCTTGCCATCAAGTTGATGATTGATTGGACCAGCAGCTTCATATTTTTCCAGGCAACTATAATTGGGAGTTACCATGGCTGGATGTTTGGGATGATTTCCTTGCTGAAAATCCAACCTGGTTTCATATTCAGATTATTAAGAATGTCCTGGGACATTTCTCCATTAGTCCTTCATTTGAGTCTATGAGGTCTACCTTTACTCTATGCTGACAGCCTCCTACCCCAAAACTATAATGTTCTCATCTCCAAACTTCCCCGTTGGAATGACATTTTTGGGGTAGAACACTGCGCCATAGCTCCTCCAAACATGGTGTGTGCAGTGACTTTTAAAAGAGTTCAAATTTAGTCTCATCTGATCAGATTAAATTATCCCAAGGATTCACTGGCTTTTCCAAATGCACTGCAGCAAACCTTTAACAAGCTTCAAGATGCTCCATCTTCAGCAGTGGAGTCTTTCACAGAGAGTCTCCATAGAAGCCGCAGGAGTTGAGTGGATCTATTATTGTTTTCATGAAACAAACTTTATATGCAAATTCCAACTCTTTCTAAATCTCTGTGTGTGTTTTGTTCTTGGACAACTACTCTGACTCTTATTCTTTCTTCTTTTCATTCCTCTGTCAGAAATTGCATTAGAAGAAAGAAACCATGTTCTTTCCATTGCTGGATTACGGCCTTATGATGTTCGCTTGAACACTCGGATATTTGCATATATGTCTATAGCCAGTGTCATCAGAATGATTTCAAGCAATAACGGTTACGACGTTATTCAAACATCTCTTCGCTTTTACCCATCATGCCATGCTTCTTCTTTGCTTCCTTAGTAATGTGAGATTAAAGTTTAAACCAGGTGATGTTGCTATATAGGGAGCAGGATTGCCTTCTAAGAGTAATTTCATACATTTTCCTGCCTTATTGTGCCCTTTTGGACCTCATTTGTTAATGTGTTCAATTCTTGTTCCCTGTGCCATTTCACTTTATTACACAAAGCTTGATTTATAGACTAATTACTTAGTGTGGATTGCTTGGGTTGTTCTGACACCTGTTGTGAATTGGATGTCAATACCCCACGTCTACGTCTTGGAATGATCAAGCACTGGCAAACACCTGCAGGACTGACAATGCACAAATATAAACAGACATTTATTTAAGGACCACTTTAGGTCCTTATATCCCTTCCCTGTGACTGAAAATACAATTAGGTGATACATCTCTTGAAACAACTGCACGCATTATGGTTCTCATTGCGTTCCCAGTTAGAGCCATAATTTGCAGACGTTCAGTGAGCGATGCCCCGTCATAAGGGGCTGCAGACAGCTGACATTCCAATCAAATAGATGAGGCAGAAAATTTCCTGAACAGTCTCTTCACAATTGACCGCCACTCAAACAGAAGTCAATTAATGTCAACCGTCGTCTGCCTGACAAAGAACTCTGTCAACGCTTGGTGCTAAAAATACAGCCATAGCTGTGAAGAATGTTCTCATAAATCACTGTGGACACCAGAAATATGGTCATAATCTAAAGAAATGTGGTCACAAGAAGTCCGAGTTACTGAGGCAATTAAGAAAAAAGACAATTTAAGAAAGGAGAGATGACGCATCAAAATACATAACGCAGCAGTCAACACAAGTGTTAATAAATCATATCAGATATGTGTAATTTCAGTTTAACAAAATCTAGGACTATTGTCTTCACCGCAGCTTTTGATTTTCACTTCTATTTTATTCCTTTTTTGGGCTGACCTCCTCTGTCCAAACAAGAGGAAGGGAGTTTTTGCTGACACTGACATTTAAAGGTGATCCAGCTGGGTTTCAGCTGAGCTGCAAGAAGATGTTCAGGAAATGGAAGTTCAGACACAATTCCCTCTTCCTGGTCTTCCTGCAGGTGTTTCACCTGCACTCCAAGTCTGACTTATTCATTTAACTCAAAATGTTGAGTTCACGCTGTTTGGAGAAAAGGTGGACAGGTTCAACCAAAGATTTGATTTAAAAAAAAATACTAACCTATTTTGTTTTGATAAAGTAGGTACTGCATTATTCTTCAAAACCTGGTATTTTGAACATGTTTATTCAATGAAGATGACATTAGCCTCTTAATTAATTAGAAGTGATGTTCAACTCAGCCTTTGGCCAAAGACTTGGTCAGAAAGTCAGTGTTGAGAGACTATATTTCACAGAGCGACAGAAGTATGAATGTTGCTACCTAGATTTTAATTTTATGTAAATTATTGTCTTAGTAGAGCTCAATTGATGAAACAAAATACACTTGGGTTCATGAGAACAAGATGATCAAATATTTTAGCATTTGATTGTGGAAGATTAAAAATTTCACAAATCACTAACTGTGTTTTAAAGAATGAAATCAGAGAACAATATCCCACTTCAGGATTGACTAGTTCATACATTTTGCTATTTGTTTTTTTATGCTAAGGTAGTCTTAATGCCAAAAAACTTTTTGTGTTTCCATAGATATAATACAGGTTTCATTAATCTCAAACTCTGTTTTAAGGAATCTCTGTTCAATGAATAATGAAAACAAACCATTTAGTGTAGCACCACTATGAAGCTCCAAAGCATCATTAGTAATTTACAGTTATAGTGCTCGGTTTGAGTATAAACAGATTTTTTTTTTTTTTACAATAATATTTCTGCATATTCTGCTTTGCAAGTATGCTCTTGTTGTGAAATGTCCTTCCAATAGAGGGACATTTCACGGTATGTAGAGGTCCCAGCTCACATGAAAACCTGAATAGCATAACAGTGGTATGGAGGGAGGTGAAGACGACCCGATGAAGTTAACTGAGCATGATAATGGGGATTTAATTAACTTTGAATGAGGCATGCTTGTTTGTACCAAACAGCCTTTTTTTTCCAGAGTAAAAAGGTTAAAACATCTAAATGACCCAAATACATTTTGAATAAAAAGTCTTAATTTGGAGATGTAAACATAAATCAGATGCTAGCTTTCATTGTCAAAAATAAACATCCTTTAATTGAAAAATGTGACATTCTTGACTGTTTTAATGACGTGTTTGTCCTCAGGATCTTTTAATCTTCACATCAAGAGCTGAAACTGCTTGATCAACAGAATTCACTCCCTGCAGCCACTTGAAATCAAATCTGTCTTAACCTTTCAGCTTTTCTCCTGTGAGTTTTACTGAGGTCCATAGAGGTTTGCCGTTGTTAGAGTAAACGCTCACTTAGTTAGTGTGGCTGTTTTTGCTGCTTGTTTATGTAGAAAACCTGTAGGGTTCATTTGGAAAGGATATGTTTGAGTGTTTTGTTTGTGGTATTTGCCTTAAAAAATAGAATCTAATCTTAAACAGTCAATGAAAACTTGTAAACCTTTAAACAAGTGCAAGCAAAGTTAGATTAAAAGTCTGCATACTAAATACTATAATAGTACAATAATCTGTAGATTGATAAAAGTCATAAAAACCTCAAAATGTGACAAAAGTCAAGAGAAAAAAAATGCTACGCTGAGCTAAGTCTCCAATGTTCAATATGATGCAATGCATCTGAGCAGAGTATTCTCTACTCTGCACAAAACTAAGAATGAAATGCCCGTCAGTGAAGAGAAAGGCTAAATTCATCAGTATACATGCTGAGTATTAAACAAAAAAAAATGTAGCACCAGAATTTTGGAGAAAATCTCATCCATTGCAGTTAATTTAGTGTCTGTGTCTTCTCATGTGCAATTTGTTGCCAATACTGATGCAATCATGTTTCACAAAGCAGTTTAATGGCAGTCACTGGACGCTGTAAATTATTCGTAGTGTCTCACAGCTACTGACAGAAAGTCTGGGGCGCTCTTAGAGCCGTCTGACACTACGTAATTGAGACATTATTTTAAATAAACATTACAGTTTTTGAAGAAACAATTTATTTGATAAGCTGCGATATGGGTACAGACTTAGATCTGTCACAGCTGTGATAGAACTTCTGGAAAATATAACAAACCTTATAGATAAGAAACAATTAGGAAGTAGAAAGAAAAGGATATATTATTTTTTTTTATTTACAAAAAACATTTTGAGAAGCCTGACCTGACGTGTATTTGTATCCACCCCTCACAATTACAGCTGCGGGTCGGTTGAGATGAGTCTCTTCCAAACAAATCTTCACAAGATTTGTTTTTTTACTTGTTTGTCTGCGTCAAATAGCTCAAGCTCGGCCTGATCAAAATCTGTTTTTAAGTCTTGCCACATTGCCCGTGGGTGGTTTCCTTCAGGTTGTTGAATAACAATTGCACAAACAAAATCATTGTATTATTTTGTATTAATTCAACTATTAAATGTAACAAAAGAACAAGTGTGGCAAGGTTCTTGATATTTGCAGTACTTTAAAATCCACCATAAAATAAAAAGATCTTAACCTTTTTTTTTTTCTTTTTACACCACAGTGGACATCTCTTATCTCTATACAGTTTTTACGAAACTCAAAGCAAATTGCATCAGACTGGGTAACTTTCAAGATAAAATAAGTTGGAAAGGTAATTTGCGAAGCAACCTGGCTGACTTTGCTACTTTATATCCATGATGGAGGACATGCTCCGCTGACATAGACACATATCCATCTGCAGTGTGTAGCGACGAACAGTCTTGTGAGTCAGCAGCTGCGGCTTGTCATGGCAAAGATTGAGCCATCTCCCACCAACAGCACGTGCCAGTCAGGCTGTATATCAAAGCACTCATCTCTCTTTTAACAAGCCCGCCTGCCCACCTCAGCAGAGAATGCACAAAACAGAAGCAGCTGTCAGAGAAGAGAAGTGAGGGGAGGTCCTGCTTGCTTGATTCGTTCGGGGTTGAGCTGCTCCCTGGATCCTGGGAAACATGCCAGTCAGAAAGGAAGGCTAACGCTGAGAATCTCAGCATACCGAGAGGCTAGCTCTGCACTTATTCATCTTCAGTGGGGAGTAAAAGATGCAACTAAATCAATTTTGAAATCTCTCACATCCATCACTATGTTCAGAGAGCCCGAGAGACCATTAATACTTAAAGGCTGCGCTATCCATGGCGAGACTGAAGGTTCAGCCTTCATGTGCGATTTCCTGTTGTTTCATCACTCCCTCACAAACTGCGTTGGGCTGAGCATGTAATATTCGAGGCAAGGCAGATTTTTTTTTACCTCAGATGGGCCAAACATCACCAGTAAGGAAGTATGTGTGTGTGTGTGGTCAGCGATCGGCCGTTAAAAACACAAACAGCCTTCTCATATTCACTCACTTGGCATTAAAGGAGAGAAAGCGAAAGATGGGTGAAAGTGCTACTATAAAGAGACCTTTCTTTCACCGTTCTCCTGAGACACTCAGTCATTCAGAACGGTGTCAGTGCCTCAGAATGATCATTTCCGGGATCCAAACATACAGTAGCAGTGTTAATACCCCTTTAACTTTATTGTTTTGTCACATTACAGCCTCAAGCTTCAATGTGTTTTATTGAGTCTTTATGCAACAGACCAACACAAAGTAGTGCAAAACTGTGAGGTGGAAGGAAAAGGATGCACCATTTTCTAAATGTTTTTCAAATAAAAAGCCTGTAAAGGGTGGTATGCGTTTTTATTCAACACTCCTGTGTCACGTTTAAAGAACCCCCTTTTGTTGAAGTTACAGCGGCAAGTCTATTGGGCTCGGTCTGCACCAACTTTACACATCTAACGACAAAAAGCTTCTCCCAGACCTTCTTGGCAAAACAGTGAAGGGTTGGAAACAAAAACAAAGAGTAAAACGGCAAAATAATAACTACTACGGCAGCAGGACGTGATAATCTTTCAGAACAACTCTGCATGCAACCAGTGAGCTACTGACGTATAAATAAATAAAATCTCAAATTATTATCATTACCTTTAAGCGAGTCTGTGAGCACGAATTTAAAGATTTTAATTGGATTTAAGTCTGGACTTTTACTAAGTCATTCTAAGTTATAAATATGCTTAAGCTGTATATATAGACTAGTTGTGCCACAAGCGAAGCTCCATGCTAACAGGTTTGGTTTTCTGTCTTCCCATCCGTCCTAACAGCTCCCCTGTCCCTGTTGATTATAAATATGTTCCCACAGAATGATGCTGCCGCCGCCATGTTTCACTGTTGGGATGATGTGCTGCTCTATATTCTTTCCATTTTTGGATTAGGGGCAGAGAAGTGCTCCATGCGGTGTTCAAAGTTTGGGGTTAGGGAGCTAGATGTTTGCATCCGACCTAAAGGTTGGCGGTTCTAAACTCTGTTTGTCACTTTGAGTCCCTATTAAAAACACCGATTGCTCTCTGTGCTACTTCCTAACAAATGTGTTAAATGCAGAGACAAATTCCCCCTCTCTGGGACTATAAAGTGATATTTTTTCATCCCTGACCTGTCTGCTGTGCTCCTTGGTCTCCATGATGTTTTTTATTAATGCTCTCGACATTCAAAAACACACATGATGACTCTGAAGCAAAATTTATTAAGAATTTTACTCATAAAAATAGAAAAACATGTCTCAATTTTCGAACACTGAACAAACCTTTATTATTATCATTACAAATGTATAAATCCCACACGGATTTGTCGTTTACAT
Organism: Fundulus heteroclitus; assembly: GCF_011125445.2. NCBI lineage: Eukaryota > Metazoa > Chordata > Actinopteri > Cyprinodontiformes > Fundulidae > Fundulus > Fundulus heteroclitus. The sequence continues at coordinate 35,149,786 of NC_046364.1, forward strand.
GCTACTGCTGAACTGTGTTACTCATCTCCTTGCAGAAAGAGCCACAGGCAGAGTCAACTTACACGGCTATTCGGGGACAGCTGCTGTCATATCTTATGACTTACATCCATCAAAAGATGTTGCTTTGGTGTCTGTACCAAAGGCCTGTATAAAGTTTGGAAAACTTGAGTTTGGAAAAGCCACCATGGCGATTTGCCTGCAGAATGGTTAAAACAAGACTGATTTTTTTTTTTTTTTTTTTTTTTTACCAAACAACACTTAGGAAATGCTAAAACAATATATGTTGTTTATTGCTGTGGTTTATCCTGTCTCAGCTTGTGCTGCTGTCTCCTCTGTCCAGAAGACTGGAGTAAAAAAAAATACTTGGTTATGAATATTGAAGAAAAAATGGTTTAAAAAGTGAGGCTTATTTGCTTTTTTCACAGGACATCGTCTACAAGATCTAGACACGGTTTTTGCTACACGAGTCCATTTTGCCACAGATCCCACCCATCCGGACAATGCGCTGTTTGTCCCACTTCCATCAGGTAAACGATTCAAGAACATTAAATAAAAAACTAAGAGAATTAAAAACTGCTTATTTCCTAAAGCTGTGACGGCTATAAATACCACAAGCCCAATTCTTAGTCTGTTAAATGTTCACAAACATACTACCGGTTCCACGCATTCTTCATGCGATTGAGAATTATTCACACTGTCTCTAACATGCTAATGTCTTTTTGCACACCTGTAGCTTCTCAGTGAGTGTTTGTTTGGACAGTTCTTTAACTTGTAGATTAAAACATTTGCTATTGATTACTTGCACACATTTAACATCCCTGGGATTGTTTATCTGATACATTCCTGCAATTGCACAGTAATTTACATCGAACTGTCCTGTACTGCAGTCTGTCTTTTTTTTTTTTACATTTAATTCTTATCAGATGGTAAAGCCTATCTGCACACTTCTTCTTAGCTTCTCAGGAAGGGTTGTCAGTGCATTTAATTTGAGCATTATATCTTGAATTGTGTCTGTGTGTCACGTGTGAATTCTGAGCGGGTGTCTCGCCGATTCATTAAGGTGACATAATGACAATAAACCTATGTGGGCACAGCATTGTTTTGTTTGTATCTAACTTTCTGAAATGGCACGGCAAAACATGCAAATTAAACGATAAAACCTAAACTAATTTCATAGTTGAACCTTTAAACAATGAGCTGAACATTAAATTGTGCAAATAAATAACAGACTTCTGCCAAATAAATGTACATCTTAAACTTTCAGTTTAGTGCCCATTATTCATTAGAAAATCAACTCAGTCCCTGTGAAGGAGCAGCAGCACAACACGTCTTGATAGCAGAGGAAAAGTAACCCAAGCCAACTCCAGAGATTAAAGCGCTAACTAGCCTGATATAATCTTAATGTTTCGGTGATTAATGATGGATTACAATGCATGAGAAACACCAGTTCACAGAGGGAGGTCAGAGCTGTGATCAGACAGTAATGAGCTCCTCCTCTAACGCAGGTCTGACTTTGAAACCCTGATCAGAAGAACGGGGGAAGCAAATCCAGCACGAGAAATAAAAAGCCAGCCAGAAATGCCACTTGACCATCCCTGGCAACAGCACAAAGAAAGAGCCCACGTTTATGCTGTACTGCCCTCCACTGTTCACCGCCATCATTACACCCCAAAGCATCAATTATTATTGCTCATGTCTTCTTAAAAAAACAATTTCCAGAGAAAGAATTGATCCAGTAAATAACAGAAGCACCAACAGCATGATAAATGAGAGCTTTGAGGGAAATGTCACCCTTCCTGCGGGTTCATCAGTGCTGCTTTGAAGTACATGCATTGTAAACATCAATGATTCACCAAAGGAACAGAAGCATCGCAGCTGAAGACGGCTTACCGCGCACCGTCCCGCCACACACAGATATGTTTCATTCTGTCCACACGGAGTCCCGTCAGTCACCCTGTCTGACTGGCGCACGTAGAATCTGAACCCAATGGCCCGGCAGTTCAGCTCACAGTGCGGCTCGTCGGGAACTGGAAGGAGATCAACAAGCGGCGTATCAAGGATCACTCAAAAAGACAGTCTATATATTTGAAGTTAGTGTGTTATCATGTGGACAAAGTTGTACAACAGTACTATTGTTTCTAAAATACTATGAGGTGTAAAAGTGAAACTGAGTAGTAAAAAAATCCACAAAGGTAAAAAAATACCTTTGTGGATTTACAATATCTCCACAGACCAACTTTGCTAAATTGGAAATTGCTCATCAATATGGCAGTATTCATATTCCTTTAACGTTTTCACATTCAGTCATATTATGACCACAAACCTTAATGTATTGTATTGGGAGTGTCTGTACAGTAGTAGTAATTGTAAAGTTTACTTTTTTTTTTTTCAAATACAAGCCTGGAAAGAAGGGCATGTATTTTTATAAATACACGCTTCACTCTGACACCAATAAATAAAATCCAACTAATCAGGTTTAGAATTTACAGAATTAGTTAATAAAGTTAACTTGTATATAATTCGGTCAGAATAAATACACTTTTGAAGGCCTAAGATGTTTCTTAGAGAACAGCAGTAAACAAAAAAACATCACCAGGACCTGGTAACACCGCGGACAGTTCAGGGATAGAGTTGCAAAGATGTTTGAAGCAGCATTCGGTTAAAAAAGGTTAAAACATCTTTTGGACCAACACCCAATCTATCATCTGAAAATGGAAATTGTCCACCGAAACTGAACGGCAACAAGAAAATTAATCAGAGATGCAGCCAAGGGCCCATGTTATATTTGGAGGAGCTGCAAAAATCAGCAGCTCAGGAGGGAGAATCAACTATTAGACAAGCGCTCCAAAACTCTAGACTGTATGGAAAAGTGGTAAAAAGAAAGCAAACAGGTTCAGGTCAGATGGAACCTAAACCGATCTTTTCGGGTAACATACAAAACGCTTTGAGTGGAAGAGAACTAATGCTGCACGTCATCCTGTGAGCACCTTGATGGTGAAACGTCGCTGAAAGGATGACAAGTATTAAAAAAGAGAAGGAAAGTTGTTGAATAAATACTGAGAAGATACAACATTGAATTTAATATGCATCTCTTAAGTTGTATCTACAGAAACATCAGACCTGAAAGAGGGAAGACCGAACCTTACTGCAAGTAAAATACTGTAGATCCCAACGGGCAGAAGTAATTATAAGCATTAAACCTACCCTCGTTAAAAGGCTCCCACTTGTAGAGCCTGCCCATGAAAGGCTGGTTATTGTAGGAAGAACATTGGACCGCTCTGATGTCCTTGCTGGATGGAGGACAATCCTGTGGAAAAAACAGAGAAAGTGCAAACATGCGTTTATTTTCCATGAAGACATCCACCTAAACCCGTAAAACCATCAGTAACAAGTGACGTCTCTGGCTGTCAGGCTCTGACAGATGGTCACAGCCCTCAGCCGTTTTAGTGAAACTAGACCTCCCCGAAGTCTCTTAACAGGCCTCTATTCAGCTTTTGTTCCGATTGAACATGTGTGTCACCGTTCAGCAGAGAGACAAACAGAGGCCGAGACATTGTCCATTCATCGAAATGCACAGAAGTTCACAAACTGACTGAAAATTGGTTTGGCACAGATTCCTGTTTTTATCACAGGTTTCAATCCTACTCTGAAGATTGACAATAAACAGTTAGGTTGGTCTTGAATGTTTTGGCCTGTTTGTCATTCCTGCACCGTAACATGTTTCTTTGATTTCATGTGCTCTGAACACAGACCACATAATTTCCTCTGAAAAACCACATGTAGTTTTTCTGCTAATTTAGCTTAAAATGTTTGAGAGCAAAGGCCTAACAGTTGTTGGCTCTGTTGCCTGGCGGCCAAAAAGATCCTGGGTCCTTCTGCGTTTGCATGTTCTCTCCATGCGTGTGTGGGTTTTTTCTGGGTAGTCTGGCTTCCTCCCACAGTCCAAACACATGACTTAATGGGTGATGATTAAATCATGGTTTCAATGGGTCTCTCTAAATTGCCCTATTAGTGTGTTAATGTAAGGCTGTTGTCCGTAAAGTACTTGCAACCTGTTCAGAATGAAGCCTGCTTCTAACCTACGCCAGCAAAACTACCATATTGATGAATACAATTATAATTATGCTTTCTGTTCCACATAGTTATTGTTACTTTAAGTGTGATACATAGCCCTAAGGGGAAAAAAAGTCAGATAGGCCTTTTTGCTATTATGCTATTTATAGTTAAGTATAAAAATCTAACACTAGGTGTAAAATTAGTTTTGCTATCCGTTGTCAACTGTAACGTTCTGTTCTGGTTTAGGTTATTTTTTTCAGTTAGCCAACTTTTCTGTCTTAGGATTTATTTCTGTTTTGTATTGTTTTGGATTTATGCTTAGTTTGTTTTAGTTATCTTATTTAAATAACTAAGGCATGCTTAAATAGGAGAACGGAACAGGTGAGCAGGGCGGGACCAATTAACCAAAACAGATGAAAGCAATTAAAGGAACATACAGACTAATAAAGAATAAACCTAAGATAGAAAGCAAGACAAATACTAACGAACATGAGCTGACATAAAAAGAATAACAAAGACCAGATAACTAAAAACAAACTAAGCATAAATCCAAAACAATACAAAATAAAAATAAATCCTAAGACAGAAAAAAAAACCTAAACCACAACAGAACGTTACAGTCAACTATAGTTTGAAAAGAGTGTCACATTTCCAAGCAGCCGCATTTGTTCATCATGTAAGCAATAGAAGTGTGGTCACCTTATTTAAGCCAGCTGCCTGGGAATGTGCAGCAACAAGTGGGGGGAGGAGCAGTACTGTCTTAATTATTCCAAGATTATTTATTTTCTCTGGCATCTCATCTGTACACTATTATGGACTACTTTGGGTTGATCTGTCACATAAATCCTATTTTTTTGACGACCACAAATACATTTGCAGGGCACGGTTTCCTTCCCTCGTTTGTTTGGCGCATACAAGCGAAGCTACTGTTCACATCTGGAACATAGCTAATTGTTTGATTCTATTTTATTTTTCTGACAGACCGCCACTACTCCCGAATTTTGAAAATTATTCCTTAAAACGCAGAATGCATTCCCTGTGACCACGCTCGAGTCTGAAAAAGCAGTTTTTACGCCAGTCTTTCCTCAGGAAGTTCGAAAATAACAGAAAAATAAAAAGCACTTGTGTACTGAGTAGTGTGTTTTAATGGATTTAACATTTACTCGCCAGACTTTACGGAACCAAATGGGAACTGGTTGCAGCCCGTCTGATTTGCTGATGTGTAAAAAACAAACTTCAACCTAACACAGGTGAATTAACAAATTACTAACCCTACTGTAGTGAGAGTGCCGACATGCATACATTACTGTTGCAGATCCTGTAGCGAGCATGCTCCCCTGTGCAAAAGGAAGAAGGCAGGGGGTTGTAAGGTCTCTCCTTATGCAGCTGGTGGCCGGAGGTCCGACCGCCTGCCTGGACCTCGGCCTGCTTGGCAGAAGTAGGTTGATAAAGGGGAGCCCAGACTTGATTGTTCCTGGACTGTTGTGTCCTGGGATTCGCGTATGGCTCGGTGAAGCGATGGAGGTTGTTGGAGGCCTCCGGTTTATGTGACCTGCGGTCGCTGTGCCCTCTGGCGACGGGCTGGAGGAAATTAGCTGCAGCCGAGCGTCTCTGTCTGTGGAGCCGAGGGGAACCTGAGCCTCGGCCCGGATCCGCTTGCAGTGGAGCAACATAAGGTGCTCGTCCATAGCCATACCTCCCTGGGACGATGTGGGTGACCCTCCTGGAAGCACACATATAGATTGTGGTGTATTTCTCCTGTTATAAACCAATTTTATCTCAACATCATTTTCAATGAAGAATTACTCGTTGCTTTTTAAAAAAAAACACCAGTGTGTCTCTAGCGTCTGTCACTACATGTATAAAGACAAGCACAACAGGAGGGAGGTCACAAAGCTGCCAAACACAGGCCAAGCTTTTGATTGTGGCTAAAAGCTTGCTTTCCACTGAGAGGAAGTCAGATGACCCACAGCGACAGGCATAAGCTTCAAAGCCCCGAAGGTACTGAATGTTCTTGGTTTTTCAGGCATCTTCGCTTTAGCAGATTCAACGTGAAAGTTACATGTAAAAAATGTGCAGATAATCAATAAGTAGATTGCTCAGAAAGCTACAAATAGGCCAAACACTAGACTG